>NC_050445.1:120278782-120391464 GCF_903995425.1 Onychomys torridus
AGATAACATTTTTCCATCTTCAAAGGATAAATACATATGCCTTAAAAATAAACCAGGAAGATATATTTTGTGATTTTAAAAAGGCAATAAATTCTTACGCAGTTTTAGTAAATCTATAAAATTAAATCTAAAAGCTGAAAATGGATAACATAAATGAATCAAGATCAAAAGAAAGTATTTCTTTCTTTCTAGAAATAAAAAGTACAAATTATTTTTAAAAACGCACATAAAGTACACAATCACCTAAAAAAACAAGCTTAAAGAGACAGCTCAGACAGGCAATATTAGTAGCAAAGAAGAGTATCCTTCACTGCTGATGGCTCTGAGTATTTTTAAAGTTTAACTAATTATTTGCAATGTGACTAGTAAAGATTTTAAAAAGAGTATGTTATTTAGTAATTCAATTTCATGTTTTCAAATTTTATATAACAGAGACCTAACAATAATTGTGATAAGTAAAAAGAAGTGATGTTATGTCTCATAAACATATCTAATGACGGAATACACTGAAGCTTAGACTGTGGCTATCTCCAGAATGGAAAAAGATGGTGGAGTTCTGTGAAATAAACATTACATTTATGGTCATAAAGTAAATCAGTACTCTTCACTTTTTAATCCTTTGTTAATTCTTCTTGCAGCCTGCTGAATGGGTTTCATTCTACCAGGGATTGTAGAATAAACTCAGCCCCTCCTAGAATCCTGGCATTCAGCTTGATATGACATAAACGCTCTAATAAACTTAGAAGTAAAGAGAATGTCTCTTTCTCTCTGTGTCTGTCACTATGGAGTTTAATCCTTCTGCTGATTGCCAGGCAATTTCAGTATGAAGGTCTTAAATCTGGATGAGGCAGGGGCAGGGGATTGGATGCTTTTCTCTGGACATATGCTTTTCATTATGTCAGGCAGTTACTGCTTTGGGATGACCTTGAAAAGAAACTGCCTGAAGATGCAGAAGTTGGTTACTGTTCTCTAGAAAAGAGTGTGACCACAGTCACCATGGAAGGAAACATCTTATTACTCAGGGGGTATGTGGCACCATTTCTATGAGTTTTAAGTGAGGAACTATTGACAGGTGATGGCTTCCGTGAGTGAGAATCAGGTTTCCTTAAGGGTGTAGCTCCTGGTGGGTTGACTATATTCCAATGGGTGCCCCACAAGCAGGAGTATATGGACAGCACAACTTGGATTAAGACGATTATTAAAAATGAGATTGAATATTTTCATCTTCATTTTATTTAGTTTCTCAGTGTGTGTTCTTTATATTGTTCTTTGTGGTGTGTGTGTGTGTATGTGTGTTTGTGTGTGTGTGTGTGTGTGTGTGTGTGTGTGTGTGTGTGTGTGTGCTGAGAAAGAAAGAGGGCTAAGTGTGGAGGCACTTCAGATCTCAGGAGGCAGAGGCAGGAAGATTTCATTGTGTTTGAGGCTAGCTGGTCTACATAGCAAGCTCCAGGCCAGTGAGTGCTATGTAGTACAACTCTATATCAAAAAATCCAGAGAGAGAGAGAGAGAGAGAGAGAGAGAGAGAGAGAGAGAATGAAATTAGGTGGGTAGAGGGGAAATCTTGAAGGAGTTGGTGGGGAGGGGAAAGAATACGACCAAAACTCATCATATGAAAAACTAGAAACAACAGGACATAGATCTTGGAAGAGTTAAGTGAAGAGGAGTTGGACAAATATGATCAAAACACATTGCATGAAATAATCAAAGAATTAATAAGAATACATATTTTTTTTTAATGAGGAGATATGTTTTTGGTTGTGTTTGCTCTTTATTCTTTCGGTTTTTTGTTCTTTTGGGGGGGCTTGTCTCCCAGCTCCCAAATAAATCACATATACAAAAGCTTTTACTTAATTATAAATGCCCAGCCTTTCCTTGACTTGTTTCTTGCCAGCTTTTCTTAACTTAAATTATCCCATCTACCCTTTGTCTCTGGGCTCTTTCCCTTTCTTCCTTCTGTGTATCTTACTTTCGTTTTTACTCTGTGGCTGAGTGGCTGGCCCCTAGCATCCTCCTCTCCTTGTTCTCTTGTTATTTCTTCCTTCCCTCCTAGATTTCTCCTTTTATTTATTCTGTCTGCCAGCCCTGCCTATCCTTCCTCCTGCCTTGCCATTGGATATTCAGCTCTTTATTAGACCATCAGGTGTTTTAGACAGGCAAAGTAACACAGCTTCAGAGTTAAACAAATGCAATGTAAAAACTTGCAACACATCTTTGCATCATTAAAACAAATGTCCCACAGCATAAATAAGTGTAACACATCTTAAAATAACATACAACTGAGAGATATCAGAATCCTCCAAATCTGTCCTATCTCTACAGAGATGTCTCACAGCTTCAGGTGGTTATTAAAGCTATGGATCTTTAACACAGAATTCAGAGCTGTTAAATGGTAGAATTGGAGCACAAATGGGTGAAGCTCTTTTGCCTGGTGTCTACATTGAGGTTTTCAGCTCTCATTTGAATCATTTCTATCTCGGGAGAATTTTTTTTAATATACCTTTCCAGTTTCTACTACTCATCAATAGAACCTCATCACTCTGATGGGAACTCATCATGGCTTCCACAGACAGTCTGACGGTCTTGTTAACTGTTCTCAGGACAAAGATTAAGTGGAAAAGACAACTAAAGACCTCAGTCAAGCAAGGAGGCTGAATTTCCCCAGAAAAAGAAATGCTTTTGTCTAATTCACACAAAGCATAGCCTGTCTAGCCTGATGGCTATGTGGACTAAGGTGTGCAACTTCCCAGCGGTAGTATCTTTCCTGTTCCTACAGAGATAAAAAGTAAGTTAGCTATAGCCTGGACTCTAAAATAAGGATTTTCTCACTTCCTCAAGTAAAGTCAATGAACAGCAAAGAGTGAAAACCACAGGGTGACATCAACCGTGGCAGATGCCGAATTCAAACTCTTCCCTGCAGAATTTGATTCCTATATATTCCATTCTTACAATTACCTCCCTGCAATCTCTGATATCCATGCCCACTTTGGTCCTCCTACTTCTCATAGCATGCCTAAGCACAGATTCTCCCCATTTACTACCTCAGAAATACATAGTTCCATAGTCTCTATATAGTAACCATGTTCAGGATTTGGAATAAAATATAATTCAAAGTTTCCAACATCAGACCCTGAGCTTCATTATTACAGCTTCTGAGAAATATCACAGGCAAGCTGAAAAAGATTTGCAAGTTAAGCTGCAAGGGCTAGGTTCAGAGCAGGTGTCAAGTTGTCATAGTGAAGTTAGGAGTAAGTCTGAGGACAATCAAGGTGTATAATGTGCTACTTTATGGCTTTCAGAAGATATTGTATTATCCACAAAAATGATAATTTTGTTCCATCCAAGCTAATAAAATATTGCATGCATTTTTGCAGTCTATTTTGTATTAAGACATCTGAATAATATAAATAAAGGTATGATATGGCCTTTGTCACAAATATTCATTCAATCTAGAGATGCTCAAGAAAAATGGTAAAGCATGGAGGAACTCCCCTTTAAAACTCTACTTGTTTTGCCAGTAATATACCTGGAAGACCTAAAACTACAGCGTCAGGGAGCTAGAGAGATAGCTCAGGTACAAAAACACCTGCTTTCCTTGCAATGAAGATGACCAGTGTTTGATCCCCAGCACTCACATAAAGTCTGAGCATAGTTACATACACTTGTCATTGCAGCACTGAAGAGGCAGAGACAGGCAGAACCGTGGTGCTCATAGGTCAGCCTTCCTACTCTAATCAGAGAGGCTATCTAAAAAATAAGAACTGGAAAGTTGCATGGCTTCTAAGAAAAAATGCCCAAGGTTGATATTTGGCCTACACACACACACACACACACACACACACACACACACACACACACACTATCAGAAATTGGAGGCTTACTCAGAAAATGCAAAGCACATGAAAAATTCCTCAGAAGAAACACTCTGGAAGGAAGAATGAAAGGCGGTTTTGAGAATTGTTAGCTACTTAATGTCAACAGATAATAAGAACAGAAACAAAAATGCAGTTGTGCTGTGTATGAGGCACAGCATATTGCCTAACTGACTTAAGTCAGAGAGACGGATTGCCATTCTAACAGGAACATGTCAAGGGTGCTTCTTTCAAGTAGTGTGAGCTGAACTCTATATAGTAGCATCCACTTTTCTGCTTGATGATGTCTTGTGTTCCCTACTTAGCTTTCTGTTCAAAGAAAAGGAGATGCTATGAAAAGACATTTTGTAAATGTGCTCAAGTTCTCAGAAATGGTATTTTGTATGAAAAAAAAAAAGTAGGATGAATGTCTCCCTAGGTCAGAATCAGCCAAATAAGAACTGAGTCTTGTATGAGCAAATGGAAAATTTAAAAATAAAACAAAAAAAAAAATACAAAGTCTATGTATGAATAATTTTAAGACAATATGAATTAGAAGAATAAAACTTTTGCCTGTAGGTAAAAACGGAAATGTTTTGATTTCAGAAAAAATAGATTCAAAGAATCAAACAAAAGAACAATAGAGTGAACTACCATTACATATTCTTCATAATGGCTTAAACTTAAAAACCTGGCAGCACTCACTAAGTGTTAGCAAACATGTGGCATAACCAAATTCTTATACTTTATTGATAGGAATGTAAAATGGGATTTCCACTTTTGGGAAAGATTTATCCATTTCATGTGAACACACACATGTAGTTATCATACTGGACTTAGAGTCACAGTCTAGGCTCCAACAAGCCAGGTTGGGACACTCTTCCTTTATAAGCCTATTTAAACAACCAAATTCTTACTGAAAAGAAAATGATTTCTTCCAAGGGACCATACTGGAAAGAGGGACAGAGAGTAACACTGAACCATCCCAACACATATCCTTATTTAAGGTCCTGAAGTAAGGTCAAGGGTTAAGTAAAGGACCAAAGTAATATATAGCTAAGCAGTCTTGGTCAAGGTATGGTGCTTCCACCACTAATGGATCACTGTCTCTTCTTGTAACATGTCCCAGATGGTCTGGGCTTTAGACTTCTCCCTTCTTCCAGCATGAGATTCCAGGAGTTGGTGGGGTTCAGTATAATGAATTTCACTGTTTCAATAATCTAATAGTCAAAGTGAGGGACACAAGGGTATCTTTAGAACATTTTCATCCCTGTCAGGCTAGTTACAATAGGGAATGCCAATTCCACATTTAAATCATTGATAAAAGGACCAATACAAAATTGCATATGGGAGAAGTATGTTGTTGATTTTGTTTGCTTGTTTGTTGATGCTTTGTTTTGAAGAGCCAGGAATTAAACATGGTACAAGGTACAAGGTACAAGGAAGAGTATACAAGAGTGATATGCTCCCAGACTGAGCAGCAGTTTTTCACACAATGCCTCAAAGTGCAATCAACCCAGGTATTTCTCAATAAGTTACAGAAAGAACTGTGGTGTAGGGTGTAGCCCTACTGTGAAAAGCTATCAAGCAACAAAAATTTACACACCGCTGGTAAACACAACTGCCTAGATAAGTCATCCAATGACACGGTGAGTGAAAACTACACAGAAATAGCCATGTGGTAAGATTCATTACAAAAGCCAAACTGATTTGTGATTTATTCGGTTTTGAGAATTTCACACTTGTGTACCATGTATTTTGATCATATCTACCCCCATTCTCCTTCCAAATTCTCCCGGAAGCTCCCCAATAGCCAATTTCACATCCTGTTTTTATAGCAACAGAGTTCTCTTTTCATAGCTACCCATGTGGCTCCTCAAGACTTGACAGCAACCCAACTGTTGAGGAATGGCTTCACAAGGAAGCCATACCCGCTTTGTACTAGGGCCTTCAAGTCATACATGATCCCTCCTGCTGTAGTCAATATATCACGTAGACCAACTCTAATGAAGCATGAGATGGGATGACAGAAGGACAAGAACCTAAGAAGGGGAGGGTCATCCCAGTGCTGCCACTCACAAAGGTAGAGATATCTGAAATGCCCTTTCCATGCACTTCAAGGAAGACAGAGAAGTGGACAGATGAGTGAATATGCTGATAGACATGAGAGAAAACATTTTAACCCAACGTTGACCATTCTTGATTCTCAGTGGGAGGAAGGGTATAGTGCCCTAATTTCATTCCTGTTGCTCTGACAAAATATGCCAACTCAAAGCAATATAGTGTGGAAAGGGTTAATTTGAATTCAAAATTCCAGGTTATATTTCATTATTGTGGGGAAGTCAAGGCAGGAAGTTGAAACTTCACATCATAGACAAGAGCAGAGAGAATGAATATGTCGATCCTTGCTTGCTTGTGTTTATGCTCAGCTAATATCCCTCACTTTTATGAAATTCAAGACCCTGTTCATGGAAGCGTACCGCTCACATTCAGGATGTGCCTTCCCACTTCTATATATTATCAAGACAATCCCCTATAGTCATATCTACAGATCAATCTGATCTAGATAATTACTCAATTGAAAATCTCTTCCCTGGTGATTCTAGGCTATATCAAGTTTATAGTTAAAACTAACTATTACATCCATATGCATATATTAGTTACTCTTTTGGTATAGGTCCTATAATTCTTGACAGAAACAAGTTAAGGTAGCAAAGATACATGCTGGCTCACAGTTGCAGGCTGTTTCTGGCCGTTTCTGGCTACTCAGAGATGGTAGGGCATAGTAGAACAGCCCATTTCAAGGCAGTGCAAGCATGTGGTGGTGGCTGTTCACATACCAGTGGACCAATAAGCAGAAATACCACAATAGGAACCAGAGGTGAGTATCACATTCAGAGGTTCACCCCTAGTGACTTGCTTCCACCAATGGTGCCCCATCCCCTAAAGGTTCCATAATTTCTCAAGAAAGCATCATCAGCTGGGAAACACACATGGAAAAATTTAAGCCCAGGGGACATTTCAGACTCAAATTCCCACAGCATGAAAGTTACTCTATGAGGTAATAAATGTTTCTGTATGTTTGAAAATTTCCAAAATAATGTGAAGGTCATCATTCTAGCCTAAGGAGGTATGGGAAGACTAGAGCTCTTCTGAGCAGTAGAGGCAATTTAGAGAGCTCAATAAGATTGAACAGCAGAGAAACGAAAGGCAATGGAGAGAATAAGCACCCAAGTTTCTGCGGTGGGCACCACAGAAGGAATCCTATGCATTAGATGTCCAGCAGAAACATCTGAGAGAGTACAGAGTACAATCCCACACTTCCCTAGAAAGCATGGAGGAGAACAAAATACTACCTACATGTGTTAGTGAGTCAGATTTTGATGAAATAAAAGCTACTTTAGGCTTGCTTGCTTAAGAGAAGAGGGCAATATGCTGGTGAAGATGACTGGAGAACACTGAAATGTAATGCAGACCCACAGCCACTGATGGATGAAAACACAATACAGATCAGAAGAAGTTTAGGACTGCCACTGGGAAGCATGCTGTGGAAGAATGGTCAGAAACACAGGAAGTCACATGAGTATGGATTTTCTCTATGCAGGGGCTGGAGATGTGGTTCAATGGTTATAAGGGCTACTTCTTGCAAAGGACTTGGGTCAGTCCCTAGCACCCACAGTGTGACTCACAACTACCTGTAACTCCAATTGCAAGAGTACCTAATGGCGTCCATGGATTCCTTCATGCATTGAGGATAAAGTCAAGTAGGCATACACATACAAAAGCATAAAGGTAAATAAACTCAATTTTTTTCTTTATGAAATTCCATTTTAAATAATTAATTCATGTGTCGTTTCAGCCTTCTGAAGGTAGGGAATATTTTTCTGTAATTGTCAATAATAATAAATCAATTTAATTTAGGTACATGATAGAAAAAAATGTGCAAAAGAAATATCATCGCTTGGAAGTTAGCTACTCAGAGTATTAAAACAGTAGCTCTTAAAAATTATTTTCCACAGAATGGAATTTTCATGCATAAAGCCCAGGTATGAACTACATCTCCTAGGTCTATGTTTGACTTTTGAGTGGTTTTTTGTTTCATTAGGAAAAAAAAAAAAAACCAACATGCATCATAACGCATGAATACGCTGCGTATTAATTGGAAGAATCAACTAAAAGCCGCAGGCCCACACTCCAAAGTTGAGACATGGGAGCCGGCAACAGAGAAGAGCTAAAGATAGTTCTCCTACTTTTGTCCCTGTCGTGCATGTGCTCTGTCCCCATAGCCTCTCCACAGAAACTAGACAGGGAACGCGGCTACAGACAGCATGAAGAACCACATGCAGGCACAGCCTTTCAGGATGGTGTGTTCTGGTCTCTGCAGACCCCCCCCCCACACACTCTAATTATTAGCAATGGGGATGAAACACTGGGACTCTGGGAAGATGGTGGTCAGAAGTGCAGGAGTGGTACAAGACATGACCTTGCTGGACAGATAGGAGCACAAAAGGCCTGTCTCTCACCCGTCAAGAGTTCAGGAGGATGTGGTAATCATGATCTCATGCAATCTTAGCAGACCATAAATATCAGAGGCGATACAGCTGCCGGGTATTCACACCAATGTTTACTTTCAGATTTTAGTTTATATATGTCCTTCTCAGTCTTTCTTTTTTTAAATTTCATTTTGAGACAGGGCCTCGTGGAGCCCAGACTAGTCTCCAACTTGCTATTTAACTCCTGATTACAGACATGCATCACCATATTCCCCTTGTACTGTTTTCTCTCTCCAATTTCACTTGGTTTATCTCTTAAATGAGCAAGTGACAGGACCTCTGAGAAGATCTCTTTCCCACCTCACCCTGAACATTCCCTGCTTTTGCCAATTTTGGTGAAGAAACACAGGACAAGACACACCTTGAGGGAAGAGAGGATTATTTTGGCTCTTGATCTAAAGCTAGATGGTCCATCATGACTGCCGAAACAGCTAATGGCCGGCGACACTGCAGCAGCATTCAGGAAACAAAAAAATGAAAGGGCGGGGGGGGGGGGGGGGGGGGACACGACGACGACGACGACGACTCAGCTTCAGATGGAAGCCAGGTCCAACAACTTGCCCTCTAGGGACCCATCTCCACCCGTGAGACCTTAGCAACAAGGAAGGTGTCAGAACTCCGCAAACAGCAGCATCAGCCGGGTACCAAGTGTTCAAGGCACTGGGTCATTGCACATTCAAATGTTAGCACAGAGCACACACGGGGGTGGAGTGGGTGGGCAATGTCAGCCTGGCACCGATGAGGGCACAGTGTGTGCCTGCAGCTGGGAGACAAGAATTCATCTGCACCTGGCTTCACTGTCGCTCTGTGCAACTTTGTGGGGGACCATGCTCTGCAGGTGCTCCAGGATTTTCCTGAAGGTAGCCAGCATGTCTCTCCAGTACCTGAGAGCAAAATAAATCCTCCCAATTAAAGAGCTCCATGGGAACTAGCAAAGGTACTACTTCGGAATCCTAATTGTGATTAAAAAGTAGTAGACACTTTCTGTGTCACATGCACCTTCGGGCACCTCGGAAACTGGGGTTTCTTAAAACAGAGACAGCTGTGGCTGATGACACCATTGCTAAGGCAAATCCCACCTCCTCACACTAGCGTGAGAATCGCCAGGAGAGCATGCCAGCTATGAACCCCAGTGTCTAAGGACACATTAAGGCGGCTGTCTGTTCAGAAGACAAGCAATAAAATATCCCATAAAGACACCAGTTCAATTTGCAATTAAAATGATTTAGTGTCTTCATTGTTTTTTAAGTTTTCCCAAGGTTTGCTGATGACAAAAATTATGTGATGAAGCTTTCAAGGTTTTGAATCTGCTAATTAATCTCTGCACCCTTACAATAACCCAAAGCAATAAAAGGAACAATGGGAAGGGTGGCTTCCTGTCTGAGTGGATTAACCCTTGGGGGCTGGTCTCTCCCAGCCTTGCTGCCTGGTGTTTTAAAGTAGGTCAAATTATCAACTGTCCCTGAGCCTTGAGAGCAGCCTCACTTGTCTCACACATCCGGATTGCTCCTGCTGCTGCTTCCCCTGTTGCTGCTTCTGCTTTTGCACAGAAGCCTGCTGCTTGCCAAACCTCTGCATTTCAAATTACCAGGGTGGAGGCAAAAGCTCCTGGAGGTTGAACTTTAAGAAATGTTCAGAGACTGACAAAACAGAGACTCCAAAGTCACAAGGAAGAGCAGAGGAATAAATTCTGATCTGCTATTACACAGAAAGGTGATTACAGTTAACAAGCTCAGAGACAAGATTTGAATGTTCTCATCACTAAGAGCTGGTGTTTGAGATGATGGATCGCTTAAATTTCCTGACTTCATCATTACACAATATATAAATGTGCCAAAACATCACTGGGACGCCATAAGGAAGTTCAACTGTCTGCCAATTACAAAATACACTTATGGGCCAGCTAGAGGGCTCATTGGGTAAAGGCACTTGCCAAAAGACCTGATGACCCAAGTTCAATCTTGAAGTCTGTCTTGGTGGTCATGGTAGAGGGAGAAAACTGATACTAGCAAGTTGTCCTTGACCTACATACAACAGACACAGACACATGCACATACAGCTGTGTGCACACAAACAAGCAAACCCATATTTAAAAACAATTTTAACCCATCAAATGTTGTTTGACCAGTTTTTAAGGGTTAAAGCCTGGGCCGTAGTAGCCATAAATAGCTAGGCTTGCCCACCTATTCTCAGTAGATCAATAAAATAACTAAATAGTGAAAATCAGGATGGGGGAGAGGAATGTAATGGGGTTGAATTAGAAAGAATAAAGTCCATTGATACCCCCACCTGAAGTCCATCTTCAGGGTCCTGTCATTTAATTTTGGTTTAAATAGAGGGTGGGAGGTATGCATAACTAAGCAGTCCTGGTCCAGGTGTAGTCTTGCTCTTCATTGGTCCATCATTGTCTTGGCTCTTGTTCGTCCTGTGGGGAGAAATCACTGAGTGTTTGAAGTCCTGTGTACTGTTGAAAGGGGTGTGGCCATGCCAAGGATGGCAGAGCCTCGGATTCATGGAGGAACAGAAACGCCTTCTCCCTGGGGGAAGTTCAAAGGGAAAAGTTCATCATGGTTTTCTCCCCTCCACCATCCAAGGACTTACCATCTGAGGACTGCTCCCTTACAGAGATTGCTCCTGCTGAGATTAGTTAAACTTGTCTGTTTCACTCAGCTGTATACAATACACCCTGCCTCCTTGTTGGTATGTAAACATGTCTCCTCATTGTTCAACTGTATGTAAAAACCCTGCCTGTCTGTTCATCTCTATGGAATAAACAGGCTGAGCTTCGGGTGTGTTGTAAATTCTCCAGATCACCTGACCCCGCTTTCTCTCTGTCCATCTGTCTGTCATTTCTCCATTACCTCATCACTCCAGCCTGGTTCAAGTCTCGGGAGTTACACAACAATGTAACACCATAGTCTGTCAAATTATCAGAATTGGGTATTTTTGTTTGTTTGCTCTTTTGTTTTTTTTTTTTTCTTCTGGGAGACAGGTTCCTCCTCTGACTTGTGCCAGGATTCAGTCTTCTGGTTTTCTCTAGAGGTTTTTTGTTGGTGTTGGTGGGTTTTGTTTCTGAGGTCCTGAGGATTGAAAACAGGGTGTTGGGCATGATAGGCTAGAACATTGCCCAGCCAGCTCTTAAGACTGCAGTTGATCCCTCCCTCCATGATGAGGTTCCTGAAGAAATCCAATGTCTTGGGTCCATTCTTTCAATAACCTGATAGCAACATGGAGGGGCACAAGTGTCTCTTTTGAATGTCTTCGTTCCTGCTTCAATAGTTACGGTTGGAACTCTGTCTATAGGGAGCCAGGATCCCATTGCCTGTGTTAGGCTGGTGCAGAGGTGAGTTAAGAAGTCAGTGTGAGTTGTCCAGCAGCCCTGAGGGCAAAAGCATCCTCAATATGTGCCACTCAAAAGCTAAATTCCACTAAAGGAGTATTTCTTACCCCAGGCTGAAGTGCAGTGGAGGTTTAGATGTATTTTTTACAACCGTGTCACTGTTCGTTTTGATTCATAAGTTATAGTGCCCACTATTTATATATTTTATGTCCCTCAGCCCCTCACCCACTTCCTGTGTGCCACTCTGGAGGCACTGAGGATGAATCCAGCAGATTGTGTTGCCTGGGCTCCATGGGCACAAACTGCTAGATCCGTTAGATCCTGCCAACAGAAGACACTAAAGAAATGGGAAAGCACCAAAAGGAGAAAGGAATGTCTCTCCATTTCTACTTCCTGTAAGCATCATCCTAGAAGCAATAGGAAGCTTCTCTAGGATGACTGGCATTGGGTGGCAGATCTATTTGACTACAAATATTGTGCCCTGTTCTCTGGTACTACACTCCTCCTCGGGCAGGAAGGTTCAGTTAAAGTAGATCTGGAAAGTGATGAGAAATGCTCCTTCCAGGACTCCCAGCAAGTGATACTTCAATAGTTAGGAAGGCAATGATGGTACTTAATATAGTGGTGTATGTAAAAGAAGCTAGAAAAGTGGGATTGTCCGACACACCTTTATCAAGGGTGCAGTACCTTGGAGTGAAGGGAGAAGCTGGGATTTGCTTGTGACCAATGGCACTTTGAAAATAGTGAGGGCCCTTTGTCAGTTAGCAGCAATGAGCCAATCCTGATGAAGTGACACACAGATGGACCTACCCTAGGTAGATGAGAGTTTTCAAAGGGAGTGAGGCCAGCAGAGGCATTCTCCTGCTGCTGTGTTCCAGGCTGCGTGGAAGGCAAATAGGTTTCTCAGAATTGAGAGGCACAGACGTCCAGCTCCAACAAACAGAATTCTACCACCAGCCACATGAAGCTGAAACAGGTAAGATATCTCAGGTGAGATGTCAGCTGCAGTCATCAGAAAGCATTATTTCAGCCAGAGGAAATTAAGCAGAGAGCTCAGGGAACTTTGACCTGTAAATTTGCATTAACCTTTTAAGCCTTAAGTTTATGCTAACTGCTTTTAGGGGAATAGAAAATTAATTTGGGGTTGGAGTCAGATATCAGACAAACACATGCACACACACTGTTCTTCCAGCCACTGGTGAACAGAATTTCAACACCAAACAGATCCATCATTTGGAATTACACTGTCACAGCCCATCTGCCTAAAAACAGCCAACTGTTAAAAATCCCCACCAGATAGTAATCCTCTCCCAGATCATAACTGGGTTCCTATGCCTTCTGGAAACTTGTGTTAAATTTATCATTGGAATTCCCATGTTCCGTCAGCATAACATTCCTAATACAGCTCTTAAAGGGGAAGAAAAAAATCTAAGGCAGTCTAAATGTTTGCATTATGGCTATTGGCCAACTTTGAGATAGAAAAAGTCTTACCCAAGGCCCAGAGGGTCTTACTAAACAATATCAAAATAAAACCCATGTAAAGAAAGTCAGCAATATCCACATTAAAATCAAGGGCCATCCTTATAATTGTGAGGTCTCAGCAGTTGTAAGGGAAATTATTTGTGTAGATGAGTCTTTTCTAGGTGACCAGCAGCTCATTTTTCCTATAAAGCAGTAACTTTCCGTGTAAACAGAGATGGTAAAAAACATCCATGGCAAATTTACAAGAGAAGCACTGCTACACACATGATGCAGAAATGGGGCATCTTCACAAACAGCTGAGACAAAACTCCTTAAGAAATCAAACTGAATAACCTTGTCACATCCATTTTCCACAGCTTTCCTTTGGCAAGTGTTCTGTGTCCCACTGAAGTCTCATTTCCTCATCTATTGCCAAAGGCTACCATTTCATATCACATATCAAAGCATGAGAAATGTCAAGATAATGAAAACTGACAGGGTGGCAATGAGAAGGTGAGCCACAGCCACTTTGGTTCTAGCTGGGTCCAGCTCCATCTCAGCAGAGCACCACAACATCCAGGTCCTATGAGGCTGTGCTTTCCCATCACAAGAGCTGCACACACAATAGGAGGAAAATGTTTCTTGAACAAGCAGCCACAGAAGCTAACTTGGATTTGAAACACAAATATGGCCAGAAAAGCAACAGGATTTCTATATTCAAACTACCTTCCACCTTGAAAGTTATTTCAAAAGCAAAGGGTATCCTTCACTTAACACAATGACTTACCTTTTGTCCACATGTTTGATCCAGTTTATTTAACTCTTCAATAGAGGAAAGAATGGTTAAGCAATGAGTTTAGTTCATTAGTTATCTTCTGCAGAATTTGCACTACATAATTCAGGACATTGAGCATCTGAAGGTTTTGGTTTCATGCATAAATAAAACACTGTAGTGTACTTTGTTTTTGGCCAAGTCAACACAATTCTATTTTGAAAGTTTTTTTATTTCAAAGACTGAACTTTATTTGAGAACTTGAATTGTTTATAGTTCTACTTGTATGGATTCTCTTCTGCAAAAGGAAATGCTGGTGTCTCCTAGTCCACACAGGGCATAAGGACAAATATTGCAGTTAAAATAATCAGAGGAATCATTTGAAATGAACTGATTTTGCCTGCAGACTCACAGAACTCTATGGACACTGTCAGGGCTATGCAGGCATGCAAAGCCACTGATTAGAAGCTGATGCTGCTCAAAGTCAAAAATAACTCTGAAAGAAGAATGATTTGAGGGCTAAGAAGGTTAATGTTCTATCTAGAGCCAGGATTGACTCTTGATTGAACATGTGGAAGTCACAACTGGGATAGTTTTCTAGCAAAACAGAAGTAGAAATGAAAAACTAGCCTCTTGAAGAGTAAAAGCAAAAGGAGACCCCCATTGCAGCCTCTTCATTCGCCTTCTCTTCAGGTGTTTTGTTTCTTATCAGAATGTAAGTTGTATCAAATTTCATATTTTGATGCATATTCTTCACTTGCCTTGATTTATATTGGAAGCTATTTTCCACATGTTCAGTATTGTTATACAGTTAAAAAGGGACTTTAGAAGATCGCATTGGAAATGCCTCTGTACTATGATGTCTAAAGCAGTTTACCATGACAAGTTCATTAGCTATGCAAGCTCTATGACCTCCATCATGCTGAATCCATGGCTTGCCTCCCCACTCTGAATTAGCTCTTTTCCCCAACACTCTCACGGATGCCACCCACACCTCTTAGTCAGGTAAGGCAGTGCTTCCTTAATCTCACAGTCACCCTACTGTGACCCTTTGTGATGCCTAATTGTTCTCTTTGCACTGCCCATTGCACTCTTTTCTCCATAATCATGCATCACTCACCCATTGAATGCTCCAACCTACCTGTCACCCACATCCGTTTCCTTGCTCCTCAAATGGCTGTATTTTTGTTGCTTGCATCTTCTATTTTTCTGTTTTTCTTCTGCCTCACTGAGCCTCCTGTGTCTCCCCAGCATGATCGATTTATTTATGAGATATTTGGTTTTATTCAGTATATTCCAGAGGCAAAGAAATCATTAGTCTACACATTTAGTTTTGAAATAAGATCCAAGTTAGGCAGCTTTAGATGTTTGCTTCAGAAGGGATGAGTAGAGTTGAAGATTAAATGATCAAATCAAGAATAACGTCAGGGTGCTTTTTGCAGTACAGAAGGATGGCTATGGTTTTAGTGGGATTTCTGTTGCTTTGATAATACACCATGAGCAAATCAACTTTGGGAGGAAAAGGTTTATTTCATCTTAAAAGTTTTCAGGTCACACTTCACCACTGAGTGAAATCAGGGAAGGAACTTGGAAGCAGGGACTGGAACAGAGATCATGGAGGAACACTACTTTCTAGTGGCTTGCTCCTCATGGCTTGCTCAACTTGCTTTCTTATACAATTTAGGACCATCTTACCAGTGTTGGTACCACCTACAATGATCTGGGCCCTTGCTCATCAATCAGTCAAAAAAAAAAAAAAAAAAAATGCCTGACAGACTTGCCTATAGGCCAATCTCATGGAGGCATTTTCTCAATTGATAGTTGCTCTTCCCAAATAACTCCAGCTTGTGTCAACTTGACATAAAACTAACCAATACAACTAGCACTCAGGCAATCCTAGGAAAATGAGATCAGAGCTATGTTACCTACTTTTCTGATTCTATGATAAAACATCATGATTAAAACAACTTATAGAAGACAATCCTTATTTGGGTTTATGGTCTTATGGTTCCAGCAAGGGAGTCCACAATGGCATGGGAGGTACATGTAATAGGAGGCAGAAAAATGGTGTGAAGATATCATATATTCAACAGCAAACACAAGAAGAGAGAGTAATTTGGAAGTGAGGCTAGACTGTAGACTCTCAAAGGGGCCCTCGAAGATATAGTTCCTTTACCAGGTTTGTACCATCTCCTCAAACAGAACTATGACCCGGGCACGAAGCATTTAAATACCCAAGCCAATGAGGGACATTTCTCATTCAAACTACCATAATAGATCAGGGACCAAAGTCAGTAAATGAGGAGTTCATGAGATGGACCATCAGTGAATTCTTTCTGAAACCTGTAAACCTTTTCTTGCTCTAACAGTGGTTCTCAACATTTCCTAATGCTGCAACTCCTTAATATAGTTGCTCATGTGGTTACCCCAACCATAAAATTATTTTCATTGCTACTTCATAAATGTAAGTATGCCATAGTTATGAAAGAATATCAGATATACAGGATGTCTGATATGCAAACCCTGTGAAAAAAATTGATACCAAAGGCGTTGCAACCCACAACTGTGCTAGATTTTATTTTATCCCAACATAAGGTGTCTTCAAACTGCAGTTGTTGACTATTGAGTTATCTGCACCATTGAAAAATCTCCATCAAGATGAATTCAATGTGTATGGAGGAGAAGGCAGGAGAAATCAGAGTCAGAACACAGGAAACAGCTCTTGGCAGCTGACTTATGTGGGACTCTTAGTATTTCTCAATTTTCTCTAGGATCAATCTCAATAGTGAGTGAAATGAAACCTGGGGTACTTTGGGGCTATCAAAAATATTTGAAGCACTCCTCTTTGCAAAATGCCAAATGCTAATTTTTCTTTTACCCCAGGACCTTTATTTGTGGAGTGAGGAGGTTAGCTATGAACCCTGAGGTTCATGGAGTTCAAACACTCATGGCTTTGTGATGTTGAGCCTCATATGGTATAGGCAATGAAGAGACATGTGGCTCCCTATGGCTGTTTTCATCACCCTGAGAGTGTGTTTGAAGGCACTGCTTTTCTGGAGAACACACACTTTACAGTGTAGCTACAACAGCCTTCAGACTAGTGGGCTATGACAGGAATTTCCACATTTGCCCAGTGAAATGACAAGGTCACCCAAGTGATATGAGAAGGAAGAATGAGCAAGCACACCTAGGAGGCAAGGACACTGAGAAGTGGTACTTTACCATCCTTGTACAGCTGTGTGTGGAAAAGAATCATTTTGTTTCTAGTACATGTAGGGCCTTTTTGCTAACAAGGTGTTCTGCCCTCAAGGGTGGAGATATACTGCCACCTGCTGACTCCTTGCTTCTTTACAAGAAATGCTTCCCAAAGTCAAAATTAATTTAGATACATCAGCGTCCATCAGTGATTACTAATCTATTAATTTTGAATGATTGACCTAATCTTGAGAGTGTTATATAATACAATGCTTATGATAATTTCTATGTGTATATTCAGAGTCACACAAAGAGGATCTTAACTAAAAACAGTGAATGTGGTGATATTTAATTTATGCATTCCAATAATACTTATCTGAGTATCTGAAGAAAAAGCCAGCTACTACAGTAAACATAGAAGTCAGGCAATGGTAGCATACGCCTTTAATCCTAGCATTTGGAAGACAGAGATTCATCTGGATTTCTGTGATTTCAAGACCACACTGGGAACATAGCCAAGCATGGTGTGACACACGTCTTTAAAGCCCAGCACTAACCCTGGAGGTCTGTACAGACAGACAGGAAGTGATGTAGCTGGGTGGAGAGAGGAAGTAAGAGGGAAAGGACAGAAAGGTATATAGATGTAAGTATACAGGAAGTAGGTCTCTCTTTGGATGATGATTTCCTAGGGTAAGAACGTGGCTGGCTTTTTTCTACTTCCCTGATCTCAGTTTTTACCCCAATATCTGACTCCATTTTTTTAAAATTAATAAGACTGTTTGGCAATTCAGCTTATAAATAACCAATGTGTATAAGAAGTCCATCAGCAAATTTTAATAGCCTGATTTTGCATGATAGAAATTTTTATCCTTTAGTAATACTGTCAGTAATATTGTCAGCTATTTCATGGGAGGACTTTTACATTCAGAGTTCATATGCATACCACATGTTGATAATAAAAGAGTATCTCATTAAATACTTCAGCCGTTTGGTATCATCAGGGGAAATTCAGATTGTATCTTATTGATTCATACCATTAGGCCCGGTGATTGATTTTCTCCAATTGGAATTGTGAAGAGGCTAAAAGTTAATATAGATATAAATAGAAAAAGTTTTATATTTGATCAGGAAAGAGGTTTCAAACTGCGGCTCAGGAACAGAGTTTTATTGGAGAAGAAATTTGTTTTTCCTTATGGTTCTAGAACTGTGAGTGTTTCGTAGTTATAGTTTGGTGTTTGGGCAATGTGCAGATGTGTGTGTTTTCCTATTCATTCAGGTACATGTGCACATGTGTCTGTGCATGTGGAAACACAAAGTCAATCTTGGTGACATTTCACTAGCACTTTCTACCTTGCTTTTGTGATGAAGTATTTCATTTACCTGAAGTGTCCTGAGTACCTGAACTAATTGCTTAGAATCTGTGTCTGTGATCAGTGTGTATGTAACATTTAATAAAGAAGACTCCATTTCCTGTATTCACTTTGAAAACTCTATAAACTACTGCATCATTTTCTAAATAAGCCACCCATTTCTCACTGCCTTGTATTCCTCCAATCCACAGCTACATTTGGCTTTAATTTTATCTTTGAATAACCAAAGTATCCATTAAAATGTTATACTGAACCCCTGACCTTTAAAAACCCTATTCTTTCAGGAACCAGGAGGAAGTGGGGAGTTTTGGCATTTCTAGCCAACAAGGCTTTTAAAAATATTGATGGCCAGAATCAGATCAACTTATTTCATAAACCTAATGGGGAAAGAGAAAAAACTTACCCATCTTTAGCATCCCATCTCCTTGATGTGTCCTTTCTTTCTGTCAAAATACCAAAGTCTCCCTAAGTTACTAAATAAGGGAAAAACAAAAATCACAGATGGTTCTTACACAAATGGGGAGGGGACATTCCTCCACCCAGACCGTGCCCAGATATCCTAGCAGATCGGACTCAAAAGAAGACACTTTACACTGGATCCCTTCTGCAGGTTCTAACCTTGTTAATAAAAGAATTTAAAAACAGATTCTCAAGTTATAATGGGGTGCCCAGACCCCAAAACATTTACAGCACAACTCCCTCACCTAGAGTTCGGGGAACATTGGAGAATCGGGGATGGAGTGGGGGAAATTGCAAGAGGCAGAGGACCAGGAAATATGCTTTTTTTTTGGCTCCTAAAAAGGCCAGGGAAGCTTTATCCATAATACCGTCACAATATGGCTGCTTAAATAAGACCTGAACAATGACAACATCAATAGACATGGTAGCACGGAAGTAAGAAATCTTATGGGGCTCTACCCATACACCAAGAACTATAGGCAACACAGGAATGCCGAGCACTGGAAAGAAATACTCTGTCTGAACAACTTTCCTTGCAAATGTTCATTGTGTAATGTGTTGTTAGTCAAGTTCAAAGCCTATGTCCTATGGCACACCATCAACACTGAACCCCAACAGAAATTCCATGGATATCTCACTGTTACCCTGAGTCACGTAGACCATAGGACCATGGCTCTCCAGAACCAGAACCTTCACACACTCCAGCAGGTCATAGATGTTGGGGTAGGCCAGCTCAAAGCCCTGAATTTGTACCTGGGTGGCTGCTGAGTTGGTCAGTCTGGACTACTGGGACCATTCCACTCAGGTGAGAAGTGACACTATCTTTGTGTGTGGGTAGTGGGGCATTGGCTCCATTAACCCAGGGCCATAGATGGATGGGGTCAGCTTTCTGGGTGAGAAGAGATGGATCTCCCTGGGCCAGGGAGGGACAGAACCAGCTCAGCGACTCCCTTGTACTTCAATTTATGGTTAAACACATGTTTTACAAGGACCCCCGTGGTAACCTGGACAATGGACATACAACACAGACCCCAGCTGAAGCAGGATCACAGACCCAGACATGCCCCGCAGCAGTTTGGGCACCAGTGTCACCATGGACCTGGGTGGCAGCATATATGCCTCTTAGATCAGCACAGGCCCAGCATCAGCATTGTTCTGGAACTCCAATACAGTTCCCGGTGGCTGTAGAGATCCCTACCAGTCTCATGGACCCCTGATGGCAACATGAGCCACAGACCTGATACATAGCAGCTCCCAATGCCTCTGGAAGGAATGAAGAGGCAATGGAGAGGCAAAGACAGAGGAGTGAAATGTTTGTTTTTTACTTTTTTGTTTGCTTTTTCCTCTTCTTTTGTTTTGTTTGTTTGCTTGTTTTTATTTACTTTTATAATTGAAATTGATATTCTTCTTTGTATTTTTTATTAATTTATTTTATTACTATTTGTCTTTGTTATATTTATCATACTTTTATTATTTCTTTGTTAGGTTTCCTTTGGGGATGACACTACCAGGGTGAAGGGTGGAAGGACAGGGAGATGGGTGGGATTGGGGTACATGGTATGAAATTCCCAGAGAATCCATAAAAACAATTTTAAAAAGAATTAGAGAAATAAAAAATAAAATATTATTAAGAAATCCATTATTTTGTATGTCAACTGAAAATTTTAATTTAAATGATACTTCTTAAGTCAGATAGAGGAGGTGTACTGTGGCTCTCTGCTTCTTCTTCAGGACCATTGGCTGCATTGGCCGATGTGCATGAAGGGCAGAAGTTGGAAACAGGGTTAGGATGGCTGTGGGTACAATGGAGACAGCCCTCTGAGAGACAGTCTTCAGTGAATCAGCTCAACTTTATTCCAGAGTATAAGTAATATATAGGATTGGGGAGCCTGGGGAGGAGGGAACCCTAATTTGCATTAACTAGCATGTTTCTGTCACAAAGCTTATTTATGTGGCAGTAGGGTCCTATAACAAAGCTCCTAGCTCAAATCTTCCAGGCCGTCCCCCGAGCCCAGGGAAAATCTTCAGATAAGGACAGGTAGAGAGCAGGAAAGTTTGCTGGAGAAGGAGGGAGTTTCCATGTTGTTGAACTTTTGGAGAAATCTGCCAGGCCATGAGAGACTGCAACCTTGAGCAGACAGCAAGGCCTACCAACAGTGTACACCTTTAATCCCAGCACTTAGGAGGCAGAGAGAGAGGGATCTCTATGAGTCGGAGGCCAGTCTGCTATGGAGTAAGTTCTGGGACAGCCAAGGCTACACAGAGAAACCCTGTATTAAAAAACAAACCCAAAAGGTACATTTTAAAAACTACACTCAAGTGTGTTAATCTGACCAAAAATCAATCTTCAGCAGCTGAGGGAAAAAAAAGAAAGAAAGTAAGAAACATCCAGGGCCTTGCACGTGCTAGCCATACATTCCCAATTAGCTACACATATGGCCTCTAGTCTCCACTCCCTCTCCTGGTTAAAACCTTTCCATGGACACTGGGGTGCTATGGGTGACAGGAATGATATAGATACACTTCTCATATATGAAGTTCTCAAAATACAATTTAAAATCCCATAGGAAAAATGCAGCCCTCTCTAATAGCAATTGTTCAACCTTGAAATCACACACACACACACACACACACACACACACACACACACACATATATATATGAAATACTAAACACACAAAGTCAGGTGTGTGTGTGTGTGTGTGTGTGTGTGTGTGTGTGTGCCTGTATGTAACAATAATAGCTAAATAAAGTGAGGACATGGTTTCAAGAGGGAGTAGAGGGTACATGGAAGGGGTTGAAGGAAGGAAGAGGAATAAGGAAATAAGGAAATGATACCATTATATTTTATTTGAAAAAAATAGCATATTAATAGAATAACAAGAATAAATCTCTTTTTTAAAAAGACACTAGATTTGATCAACACAAGTCATACTCATGTATAGAAATATCACATCAAAGTTAATATGTACAATTAGCATGTATTATTCCTTTTCCAATTAAACAAAATAGTGTCTCAGGAAATTCAAAGAAAAATTTACCGATTTTCAAGACAGCAAACAGCATCAAAGAGAAGGTGGAGAATGGGCAGAGAGCTAAAAAGAAACTGATAGGAGGAAGAGGGAAGAAAGAATTGTAAGGGGCAGGGGCAGGACTGTGTGTTTGAGATCAGCTGTGTGTGTGTGCGTGTGTGTGTGACTTAGATTCCACCCAGAGCCAGCATAAGAATAAGGCTCGGGCAGTGTGGCAGGAAAAGGAGAAGGTGACTTCACATATTTTGTGTTACAGCAGAAATTAGGCAGGCTTAAGAATGAGGTCTCAAGCCATTACAGTGAGGTAGGAATTTTCTTCCAGGAAATAAAATGACATATCTCATTTACTGGATAGTTAGTCTCCCCATGTTGTTATCATGGCTGCAACTACATAATATTTCTTTTCAGTTTGGGGTTTTAATTAAGCTATTCCAACAAAGGTTTCTTTTGTAACTATTACCTTGGAATTGAAACATTCCCTCCCAAAGAGTACAGAGGCTCCAAAGATTCAGTAACTAAATGAAACATATCTGGCACAGGAAGCTCATGAATGTTCCAAGATTCACAGTGCTCTATTCTAAGGGTAATTGGGCGATAAATAATTGCTGGAGGAAAAAATTCTTTGGTGGAGAACATTTGAACATTCATGTTGGGGTGGGGCTTTTTTCAGTGACATAGCTGCCTTTGTGTCACCCATAGTCTTGTAAGTGACCCAAATGAATTCACTGGTTTATCAAGTTAGTTTTGGGTGGTATTAGTTCCTTGGTCTTATGTTAATACCTCCCCAGGAAAATGTCAGAGCACAGGACTACTGCCCACCAGCCATGCTATTAGTGCCAAGAGGATGCCAACATATTGGGATTCTTATATCTTACTGAGGGTCTCTGATGCTGGAGGTACCTATTGTTTACAACAGAAAGGATGTTGTCAGCCAGTAACCATGCTTTACATTTCACAAGCTGTGCAAACAGATAACCATATGTCTCAAGTGGTGGCTTGGATGCAGATGGGCACAAATCAACATTTATATTTTCTTTCTTTGTACCTAGCATTCCTATCAACAACAGCGCTTTCAGTGGATGCTCAAACTACTCATGGGACTCTTTTCAATTATGCTTCCTTGTTCTTGATCCCCTGATGTGTGGCAACTGCTTCTCTGGTTAGTAAGGCTGTGTGTTCTAGTTTGGGAAGCACTGGAGCGGAAGGAACACAACTTTGGGTAGCTGTGTGTGGGATGTGCTTGGTGCCTCTAGCACTTACTTTACCTGAGGTCCTAGGGAAATCACTCAGGCCTATGAGGCTCCATTTCCCCAGATGTCACTTGGTTGTTCTTTACATAAGGATAGTATCATAACTGTGCGTCACTTCTCCATGTGCTGAACCCCTAGACACATTTGCTCCATTGTCCTCTTTTCATTCTTCTTACCTTCTAGGTAAGAGACAGAAAGAACTAAAGGGAAAGTCATAACATCTCTCCTATGCAAAGAAGGATGGTTGGGCCTCATACCAATGCAGATCTGACTCTGGAGATAAAATTCACTTTGAAACACAGACTCCATAGCCTAGATTGTGCCTGGCAACTAGTGCATGAAAGATCAATCACAGATTGTGCTAGCCAAGAACACAGAATGTGTTTCCAACTTTACCATCAACTTTGACATTGTATACTGTACATAGGCAGCATTGAGATTCAGGTGTTTCTTGTCATCTTAACATTCTAAAAATATACACGTGTGCATATGCATTTAACTGAAGATTCTTCTTGGCTTGCCATCAGAGGGTAATGTTAACAGAGACGTTTGAAAGATCAGAAATTTATAGTCTTGTAGTTATAGAAAGCTTGGGGTTAAAGTACAGCCAGAACCATGTCACCTCTGAAATAATATCAACTGTTGAAAACTTTGGTTTCCTGGAGATTTTTACTCTAACCTTCTGCCTTCGTTTGGTTTTCTTCTTATAAGGTCTCTAGTCATATTTGATTAGGGAACTGTTCCTCTCCTATATGACCCCATCTTCACTAATTCTATCTCCAATGACCCTCTTTCCAAGTGAGGTCATATTTTAAAACCCTAGGAGACAGGACGTTAATATACATTTTACAGTTCAACTCATAACAATAGACCCTTTTCTTATTCACACCCAGATAGTCTTTTTTTTAAACTTTAATTGCTGTGTTAATTAATTTGTGTATGAGAGGCGATGTCAGTTGATAATCAGCAGGATGTAACTTTCTTTTTTCATCACATGTATCCTGGGGATTGAACTCATGTCTTCAGGCTTCATGTCAAGTGCTCTCACCAACTAAGCCATTTTGCCATCCAATATTCTTTGATTTTTTTTTTTTTTCTTAATGAAAAGCCAACTGCCCCTTGAAGTACTTCACCTCTAAGGTCTTGGAAATTTGACCACTGTATGTTCTCCCATACATGCCAAACTTGTTTTTTTTTTTTGTTTGTTTGTTTGTTTGTTTGTTTGTTTTTTAGTTTCTAGCAATAGACATAGATATTCCTCCTGTAAGGCAGTAATCTTCTATTAAGTGTGCCTTTCCAGAAAAGAAACATGCTGAGTGGGGAGGGAGAAGAGATATTCCTACATAGCCATATGAAACAGCTCAATCAACTGTGGTTGACAGATGCCACAGTCATATCTCTTTTACACCCTACCTTAAATGCTCTGAAATGAGCAAATGAAATAAGAGAACAAATGGTGAGAAAGACTTGGGATTAAGCTTAGTATGTATCCTAGGGAAAGGCAGAGTGACTAAAGTTTTTCCTTATCTGTTAAATGAGGATACTGGCATCTACATTCAGAGTTATTATGATTTTAAAACAATATAAAACACAGAATTCTGTGCTTAGCACATAGCAATTCTGCCTTCCCTCAACTTGAAGTTGCTATGTCTAGTGTCTCTCCTAGGCTCTACTGAGAAACAATTATCTTCAGGCAGATAGATGTCCAGAACCTTCAGTAAGGCAATCATACCTACAGCCTTTCCTCTAGCATTTGCATGCTCTCTTTTGAAGAGAGCAATTCATGCTTGCCTACCCATAACACAGAGTCAGAGCAATCAGTTTTATTTAAAAGCAGAAGTTTTACTAGCTTGCATTATCCTTGGAGCAGACATGGCCTCCCACATTGTCAAATCTGGTTTTTGAGCACTCCACTGTGTGACACCGGAATTGGCATTGGTAAGAACTTATCACTAGAAAAACTGCAAGGCAACAGGAAGTGAAAAATCAGTGACGAGGATTTGTCTGCTGCCAAAGCCAGCCAAGGAAAATTAACCCACCTCTTTAATCACAATTGTGCATCCCAGAATCTTCAGCTGACAGAAATGATAATCATTTGGCTCATTGATTCTGGGATTAATCACTGGAGTTAATCTTGGCATGTATTGATCCCATTTCGGCTGGCTGTAACTACAGTGCTCAAATTACTTATCCCAAGTCTGACAGGAATGGGTCCCCAAAACAAAGGGATTGGGAGATGAGCTATTACACCTGACAGTTCTGCACAGCCCCTAGTGACAGGGCTGTCCACCCATCTCTCCATAAGAACAGCCCCTAATGGGGAAGGATCAAGCACCTGTTCTTGCTGTTATATACTGCTGTTTCGCAAAGTAGATTCATCAGTGTCTAGAAGAATTGAGAGTAGTTTTATCTCAAAGAATCTGAGTTCAACATCTGGCTGCAAAGGTAAGTGAATTATGTCAGCAGCACAGCAACATGGGCCATCTCACAAACTTGGCCTCTATTTCAAAACATCAGCAACTGTCACCTTGTACATCTACAGAGGTGCCTGAACCAACTGACCATCAGCTTTTGAAGCTTTATTCTAAAAATGCAAGTTTGCTACACAACAACACATTGGGTCACCCCTTCCTTACCCAGTCCATGAACTTTTGGCTGGAACTAAAGTGTCTACATTATTTATTTCAGTTTGGACTGGAATGGGTTCAAAAAACAGAGGAATCCATTCTAGCCCTGTAGGTAGTGTGGACTATTTTTATTAGATGTACCCTTGTGAGTCATGAAAGGGACATAACACACTGGAGGCTGGAAGATACATTGTATTTGAACCATAGGTGGCTTTATGAAAGGTATCATAAGCTGAAGTTCACAGAAGGAAAAGAAAACCTGCACCTTTGTTAACAAAGATTCTACAAGGCTTACTGAACACTGAACAGCCATGATTGTGGAGAGCTCTAATGTTATGTCTGGATCCAAATTATCTGGGGCTGTAATTATCCCTGAAATTAACCTTTCGTTGCCCACCTCTGCATTGAGCACAGCAACTTTGTGACTATCTAGTGAAATCATTTTGGAATGTACTAATGAACTTCTAGCCTCCAACAACCCAAAGGCTAACAAGGATATCAGACAGCATCTGAGACCTATAGTGGAGACTTCTTGCTCTGCTTTAACCCACCTACCTGATGATCCACCAGCATATTTAAGAAGAGTCTTAATTACTGGCTTTATTTTGTTCTGCCAATATAAAACCTTCCTAAAAGTGTTGTCAAATTTGAGCAAGGTATTTAGAATAACCTCAACCCAGGGTTCACAGTCAATGTCATGTATATTTAGCTCCAGAATAAACTATATTTTACAGTCTTTGAGGTGAGAGCTGTATTTTTGCATTGACAGGAGAAGTCTCAAAATGTAGTAAGAGTAAGCAAGAGCAAAAGTGAGAAAAATGATGAAAGCGAGAGATTTAGTAATTAAAGCTAGAACAAAAATTATGGACAAGATCAGGTTGTTCACAGGCAAGTACAGTGGACCTCAGAACTCATACACACGAAACAAACAAACAAACAAATAAATAAATCTGTTTTCAAAGAACAAAAAGTAACTCAATGCAAGTATATCTATCATAATACAGGGTTTTACTTCCACAAAATACAGTTAAGAATTGTATGGACTTAAAATCTACCAAATGTATTTTTTTTTAATTCTGAAAGTTTCCTAAGGGTACATAGCAAATAGAAAAGCTTTTCTCTGGTATAAACCTATTAAATCCTTGTGAAAATTGTAAACTTGTGGCACTGAACTGCCTCCTCCTTTGTCACCCATCAACAGCTCAATCTAATAGGAGTGTGGTGATCTGGGGGCTACTCTAACTTCTAAATAATATATTCAACTGAATCCAGAAAAGTCCAGCTTTATAGTGTTACTTCTCCAACATACAAATGGCAAAAATATGAAGGAAAGCCAAATCTGATTTTCCTGTCTGATCTCTTTTGTGCAAGGAGTAAAATATAGCTTCTTCCTCTGGCCTCAATATTGTCTACCGTCATGGACAGAGGCTGCACTGCCAGCCTACTAAATAACCTTGGCTGTGTAATCACAGAAATAAAACAAGCAGATCAATACTGTGATAACTAGGTCTGTGGTGATGACAATGGACTACTAACTCCCCGGTAGAATGAGAAAAGACAATGTTATGGGACCCTTATCTGGAATGCCAGCTACCACCTCTTTCTCAGCCCATGTTGAAGCTGCTAAATTACATAGGAGGAGGAAGGGTAGCTGAAGGTCAGACTCAGTTGTTGAAAGCTTTTCCTCCAGAAGCCTCCTTTGTTGGGATAGGGCTTTATGGTGGTACAGCTATTTTGGAGCCATCTATGCTGTGGTAAGTAGCCCCTTACTCATGATCCTGCAAAAAACGCCCAGTAGATTACTGGTTTACCAAAATGGACCGGGGTGAAATGATTTTCCAGTCTGTCATTGGTGCTGTATTTGGATGGAGAATTGTTTGTTTACATAGTCCCAGGAACAAGAAGGCAACCCTGAAATTCTATTCCCAATAGTCAGGGCAGATTCCTCCACTTTAACTAAGCCAGGACACCCAGTCCTTTTCTCTGGCTCTCATGATTAATTCACATGTGGTCACATGACCTGAAGTTTGATGTTTCTAATCACATAAAAGCATAAGTTTCTAGATTTCTCTGGGTACAGGTGAATCAGTGGTACATGCTGCTTACCTGAACATGTTAGTGTGTGTATTGTGTGTGTATTTACTAGCTAGCACAGCAGTAAATTGTTAAACCATAACGGAAACCAGGAATCCAAGGAATAAGCTAGCATAGAGGATAGAAGAAAGTGTGTCATAATAGAAAACAGATGGGCTTGAAGAAACTGTCCCTGATCCCAAAATCATGGCTCTTTTCAGTTTAGTTAAGGCAACAACAAGACATGTAGGTTCATACTAGATATGGATTATCGTATATTATCTAAGGAGGAAAAATACTTCAAAAAAGGCAAGAAACATGACAGATAACCATATCAAAATGAGACTCTGTGCTTGTGTTTTTCAGTAACTAGTGACATCTATACATTTAGACTGAGGGTTTTTTGTTGTTGTTCTTTTTATGCTATGTCCGTAACCTCCGGCTGTGAAATAATCCTTTTGTACACTATGAAGATTTGCTGCTGTGATTGGTTAATTAAAAAAAAAAAAAAAAAAAAAAAAAAAAAAAGCTTACTGGCCAATAGCTGAACAGGATAAAGTTAGGCAAGAAAGCCAAACTGGGAATGATGGGGGTGGGGGGGAAGGAGTCAGAAGAATCTACAAACTTTGCTCATCTTGACTTATAAACTGATCCTTGGTCTCAATTTAGAATTCTCAGGTACCTGATTCCAGCCCATATTATTAAGTTGAGCTTCAACCCAAATTATATTAAATACCTATGAAAACACTGCATCTGAGTATTTTGCAGTCAACTTGATCTCAAAGTTACAATCAGCCCTCCAGCAGAACTATGTTGGTGACTTTTAGCCACTCTGACAAAATACATAACATAAACAGCTAAGAGAATACTTTTTGTTTTTTAGCTCAGTTTCAGAGACTTCTACCTGTCATGTAGAGGAAGCAGGGCCAGAGCTGAGTAGGTGGTCACGGTCATCAGAAGCCCCAGAGAGACTTGCCTGTGCTGTCAGTGTTCAGTCTAGACTCATGCAAACAAATATTCATTTTCCCCTGCTAAAATACAAAAGACAGACCAAGGAAATAATTGTATGGAAGTCTAAATCATAAAACTAATGAACTTATTGGACCTAGTTACAGGAATATAGGTGAGGATTTGCTTTCAGAAGCATAGACAAGTCAAAGGCACCTGAATCTCCTACAAGCCCACCTTAGCATCGGTGGATGAAGGCTGAATCTCTGAGCTTGCCACTTGCCTTGCACACAGTTCCAAGGGTTGAAGCATCTCTTCTTTCCAGCAATTATTGCTACTTAATAACTCCTTCTCTGCTAGGCTTTGCCAATCTTGTAAACTTGAGGAGCTTCCTTGAATCTTTCAAGATTTGTTTCCTGAGACTTTCAAGTTTTTCTTATGTTCTGAGTCCTAATGAGTCTCTCTCTAAAATGAGAATGTTTCCTTAGCAGCAAACAGCTGCACAGAAGAATTCCTCCAGTGTTCTTTTAAAATCTGTCCAGATCCTTGGCCTATGGAAAGGCCTATCTATCTTCAGGTCAGGTCTCCATTTTGAATTCCTCCTCCCTGAAAATGCTTTTTCAGCTATACCCAGAGATGTGTTCTACTAATCTCCTGATCCATTTTCAATATAACCAAATTTCATCATCACAAGCACCATGGTGCTCTCTCAATAATGGTACCGCCATCATTCACTAGACACCACCTGTTTGCAATCTTAGACTCCTCTCTTATTCTCTACCTGTTTTCTAGTAGATGCCACCTAAGGGTGCCTACAATGTGATCAATGATGACTCTAGGAGCAGTCTCCAGGCTTCCACTCAGTACTTGTCATAATCTTTCACAGTTAGACGTCTGTGCACTCAGGTTCTTCCCATGTGTCACTACTATGCTTAATTTTTCATACAATTTATATCATGTCTTCCAAATTGTTATCAACCATCTCTTAAAAAAAAAAAAAACTAGGAAAATATAAGTTTAAAAATTTCCCCAAATCACATAGAACAAGGGTGTCTACATGAGGCTTATTTGGCACCAAAGACTCTCTGTCTCTCTCTCTGTCTCTGTCTCTCTCTCTCTTGTTTGTTTTTTGAAACAGGGTTTTCTGTGTAGCTTTGTGCCTTTCCTGGAACTCACTTGGTAGCCCAGGCTGGCCTCGAACTCACAGAGATCTGCCTGACTCTGCCTCCCGAGTGCTGGGATTAAAGTAGTGGGCCACCACCGCCCGGCTCAAGCAACTCTCTTAAAGACTGCCTTCCACAATGTTCATTAATGCTTACCTCTCTTCTACCTATCATAGATGCAACATCTTCTAGATCTATCTGCTTGTCTATCCCTTTCACAAATATATTCCCCACTGTGCCCTAAGATATCATCAAAGACATAAATAATAAAGTTTTCTTAATTATTTTCCTCTCCCTCCCCCAGGGGACCCAAGCTATAATTGTCTGGGAAAAAGAAGCACAGTTGAGGAAAATGCTTCCAGCAGATGGTGAGTGTGCAGGGCATTTTCTTGATTAGTGATTGCTGACGGTTGGCCCAGCTCCCTGTGGGTGGTACCCCTCCTGGGAAGGTAATTCTGGCGTGTATAAGGAAACAAGATGAGAAAGCCAGGAGGAACCAGCCAGTTAGCAGCCTTCCTCCATGGTCTCTACTTCAGGTCCTGCCTCCAAGTTCCTGCCCTGAGTTCTTGCCTTGGCTTTCCTCAATGACAGACTGTGATAGAGGCACTTACACCAAATAATCCCTTTCCTCTTCAAGCTGATTTTGGTCATGGTATTTTATTATAGCAATAAAAACCCAAGACAATTATCTCCTATTGTTTTATTGGTGTCTCCAATATTCCACAGTAAAATCAAACCTCTGTCCTGTCATAAAAGGACACAAGCTTTTTCCCAAAACACTGTGTTCACATTTTGCTCTCCCCCCTCTCTCTCATATATATATGGTCCAGCCTTAACGAAGTATGTTTTGTTATCTGTGTTTGTAAAAGTTCTGTGTTCTTTCCTTTTCTGTACCATTTCTTTCCTGCTAAAGCATCCTGCTTGCAAACCTTTGTCCCCCACTGTGACTGTATTCATCATTCAAAGTCCAATTAAATATGTTACCACATCTTCAGGGGCCAGTCAGATAAATTGTCCTCCCAGCTTTCCTGTGGCATTGATCCATTCTCAAATTAATACATGGGCCCCAATTTACCGCCAACAGTTAATATATTTGTATTCCTTTACTCTTTTGTTAGTTTTCTGATCCCAGGATTTATGAAGAAGACTGTTGTCATGTTTTAGAAGTTAAAGGATAATCAAATGGCTGACCTAGTAGAAAGAATTAAAATGATAAAGACTAAATTTTAAACTATCCTTAAAAGCATTGAACAGATGTTGCCAATTGTTCAAATTTTGATGAAGCAAAAAAAAAAAAAAAAAAAAAAAGAGGAAGGGGGTGTAAAGTAAAAAGACAAAGGAGGGGAAAAGAGGAGAGAAATAAAGACAAAAGAGTGAGGGGGGAATGGAGGGAGAGGATGGGAAAAGAGAAGAGGGGAGAGGAGAGGAAGAGATAAGCTGCAAATACACAGTATCATATTGTCACCATGTGTTCGTCTCCTTCAGAGAAGGTAACAGCAGAAGTGGCTCTGAGAAGACATTCAGAAGTTAAGGGTCTAGATTACATACTTCATGAATCTGTATGGATTCTTACAAATTGCATGTATGCGTGTCTGTGTGTGTCATGTGCACATCAGATCAGCTTGCAGGAGCTTGTTTTCTTTCTCCACCACGTGGATTCAAGGAATCAGACGCAGGTCATTAGGCTTGCAGGCCAAATGCCTTTACCTGCAGAACTGTCTTGCCAGCCTTCACAAATAATTTTTTTAGCCAAGAATATGTTGACTGAAGCTCCCATGGGGTTAAAAAAAAAGAGTTGCATGGGTGTTAAAGATTCTATGAGGCCTAAATGGCTAAAGCTTGTGGTTGGTTAGTTAGAATGTTGGACATCAGATAGAAATCATCTTAGGGTGATCTTAGTCCATTGGCAAGATGCTCATTGACCTTCCCCCATGTCTGATCTACGCCATGACTACCAAAATCTTTAAAATATATTCCTAGCAAATGGCTGATTTCTACCAGTTCAAAGCTGTGGAAGTTATTGGCATCTTAAAAGTACATCAAAGTTTCCCATCTTTGCAATAACCCCCTTTCCTGTGGTCCTCATTTCTTAATAAGTACATTACTTTGGGACTTTTTTAAAAATTCTGTAATAACAACAACAACAACAACAACAACAACAAACTCATGTTGCCACTTCTTCAGAGGATCAAGTTACTTGAAGAAACCATGCTCATTAATTTGTCTCCAAACTCAAATATCTATTGTTCTCTTCAAGGCCAGAGCTGTGCTTGCTTAGACAAAGGTTAATCAGTAATCTTAGTATTTTCTTTAATAATGCCAAGTTTCAGAGCAAAGAGATACCATGCTCCCAAATGTCACAGTCAACAATAGGAAGGTGGGTAATGACATCATGATATGATATGGCTACACTGAGAGAAACAATGAGGCACAGTTTACAGAGCACCAGCCATCCTGTGACTCTGGCACACACACACACACACACACACACACACACACACACACACACACACACACCCCAAACAGAACAAAGGCTCCAGAGCTACAGCAGGTCTTCTTCTGGGGGAGATCTGCTTTAGAGCTAAATTATCTTTCTTGTGCCTTTTTATTGCAGCAGCTTTATTTGATGACCCATGGAGGAGCTGCATTCTCAGGGTTTTAAAAAGGGGGTGTGCTTGGGACAGAACTGTCCCTCCTGTGTGGCTTGCTGTTTGGCCAGACTTAATATGAGTGGCTGGTAACTGGTGAACAACTAGAATTAGTTTCAAATGGCAGGGAGAGAGAGAGAGAGAGAGAGAGAGAGAGAGAGAGAGAGAGAGAGAGAGAGAAAGGGAGGGAGAGAGAGAGGGAAGAAAGAAAGAAAGAAAGGAAGGAAGGAAGGAAGGAAGGAAGGAAGGAAGGAAGGAAGGAAGGAAGGAAGGAAGGAAGGAAGGAAGGAAGAGTACTTTACCCAGTAAAGACAGTCCTCATTCATTTCAAATATTACAACTCGCGTGGAGGTCAGAGGGCAACAGTGTTGTGTTTTGATTTTTAGCTTCTGTCTTCTCAGCTGTGTTTCTGAGTAATCTATTTACTTTTGTTTGTCTTTATTGAATTTCTAGCTCATTTTTGGCCAACAGGTTCTGTGTAGTGTGTAACAGCGTGGGGAAGAATTCGTAGCATATCCCTGCAGTGTCTGGGGTCAAGGGCTCTGGGAAGAACCCTGACTCTCAACCCCTTCTCAGTGCAGGCTGTCGGTTTCGGACTCCGACAGCCTCTGGATCTTGCTTCTTGTAAGTGTCTCCCCGATAGTTATTTCCAGACTTATTCCCTAGAACTTTCCATTTTCTCCACCCTGTGTATCATTCTTATTTTCTCATCATCTTCTTAAAAGTCCTTTTCAGCTGCACAGCCCAATTACGTCTGAGTTTCTCCAAACAGCCACCAGAGGGGGCTCTTAAGTTACAGCGGTTCGCTGACGCTTGGAGGGCCACGCTGCACTTTGTTTTGTTTTTGTTTTTGTTTTTTAATTCCTCAAATGTTCATCTCTCCCTCTCCTAAGAAGCTAACTACAATTACTTTGTGCAGGGGTCCACAGTCTTCTTCCCAGCCCATTAAAAGTCTCAGACGCACACTTTCCAGCTACTTTCTCCACCAAGCATCCGACAGATATTCCTAGCATCCAGATTTGAGTCAGAGGATATTTCTTTGTTGCTGCTCCCTGGCCAGTCTCCAGATCTTTTCCCTTGACCAGATGCCAGCTGTTGGTGAGATGGGATCCCATCAGTCATCACTTAGGTCTAAATTTATCCCCAAGGATTAGAATGAACCACCCACAGATTTCACTGCAGGCAGTCAGGTTGCCTCCCCTGGAATCCACTACCTCTCTTCTCCTAGTCTAATCTTGAAAGTCCTCACCTTGTGTATTCTAGCTCAACCTTGAGAGTTTGCCCTATAAATTCTCTAGACGGACCAGAGATCTCCAGGTGATTCTAGAGCCGCCCAGGTGACTGACAGCTCTGAGTCTGAAGTCTCCAGACAAATTCTGTCACTGGTCCAGTAGGGCAGGCTTCTCTGACATCCATGGTTTCCACCAAAGGTGCACTTTCTTGTCCTCCAAGGACTTAAGGAGAGGGCTTCGAATGTAAATTTTCAGATTGCAAGCTCTGGCCTTCCCCTGATGCTCAGGTCTCCCAGCTTCTGATCTGGAACCCCAGGGCAGTTTTGTTTTAAGGCAATTTGGAGCAGCCCCTCAATAGTAGAACTAGCCATGGAATCAGTCAATGTCCACTCCCAGGAAATCAGTATTCTCATTGCAACCAGGACTGTGGGTGCTCTGGACCACAAAGAAGATTAAGTGGAATTAACCCTGAAAGCGTTTGCAAACAGCATCTAACACATTCTAAATTTTTGACACAAATAAGTCATCGGTGTTGTATTTTACTGCCTAAAGCCCAGTGACACATTACTCCGACCTATTACTCTGAGGGTGGGGATGGAGGGTGTGGAGTGAGGGGTAGCCCTTCTGTATTGGTTTCCAGGTTCCAGGAGAGCTTTTCCCCATCAACTCCCAGTTCCCTCCATAGGCATCAATTTTTTTTTATCAGTATTTCTCTCTCTTTAAGTGCAAGAACTCCAAAACCTCAGCTTATTAAAGACTAGGAAGGAGCAAAGAGGAGAAGGGTGAGAGAATTAAATGTAAGGGAAAAGTGGGGAGAGATAAAAATAGAAAAGTTAAGAAATGCCACAAAGAAAATTGTACTTCGGCAAAAACCTGGAACCCACCTTCTGATTCTGGGCCTAAGTGTAGATAGTTCTCCTTATTTTTTTTTTTTTAATCTGTTCTATAACTCTGTAAATTGTAGGCAATTGATAAAGACATAAGTAACAAGTCTTTTACAGACAGACCTTTACATTTTGTGGGCGTAAACCCCTTTCTCTGCTTCCACTGGTAAAAACACAAAGTTTTACAACCATTTTCCAACTTATTCAGTAACCCTGCTGTATAATTTTCAAAGCTCTCTTAACCTTCTCTTGGTTCCCTTTCTTACTGAGCAAATTGAAGTATTTCACACATTAATTTGGTTTCTCTAGTCATCATTTTAACTATTTGATAATATCTTTTGATAAAATCTGTCTTAGTTAGGGTTTCTATTGCTGCACGGAAACACTATGATCAAAAAGCAAGTTGTAGGGGAAACGATTTACTTGGCTTATACTCCCACCTCACTGTTCATCATCAAAAGAAATCAGGACAGGAACTCAAATAGTCTGAAACCTGGGAGGCAGGAGCTAACACAGAGGCCATGGAGAGTGCTGTTCACTGGCTTGCCCCTCATTTCTTGCTCAGTCTGCTTTCTTATAGAACCCAGGCCTACAAGGGGTGGCACTATCCTTATGGGTTTGGCCCTCCTCATCATTCTCTAATTTAAAAAAATGCCTTATAGGCCTGCCCACAACCACACCTTATGGGGACATTTTGTTTCTTAATCGAGGTTCCCTCCTCTCAGATGACTTTAGCTTCTGGCAAGTTGACATAAAACTATCCAGCACAAAATTTATGTGCCCTGTGATACTATTTTTCTTTTTAAAAATCGAAGATGGGTGTGGTGGTAATCTCAGTACTGGTGAAGCAGAGGCAGAGAATCACAAGTTTGAAGCCAACTGAACCATATAACATCTTGTCTTAAGTAAATAAGATAGATGATAGATAGATGACTGATAGATCAACAGATAGATGGTAGGTAGGGAGATAGATAGATGATAGATAGGTAGATAGATAGATACATAGATAGATACATAGATAGATGATAGATAGGTAGATAGATGATAGATAATTAGCTAAATAGATGATAGATAGATAATAGATAGATAGATAGATAGATAGATAGATAGATAGATAGATAGATAGTGATTGAATCAGAGAATGTAAGAGGAAGCCTTACTTGGCTAGCCTTAAAGAGCATTGTATTTGTACTTCTTCATAGTCTAGTCTTCCCCTTAATCAGTGTTCTCAACCTTCCTAGTGTTGCAACTCTTTAATACAATTCTTCCTGTTATGGTGACCTCTAACCATAAAATTATTTTTGTTGCTACTTCGTAACTATAATTTTGCTACTGTTATGAGTCATAAGTAACTATCTGTATTTTTTGGATGGTCTTAGGTGACTCCTGTGAAGGGTTGTTCATTCCCCAAAGGTGTCTTGACCCACAGGTCTCTGAGAACTAAATGGAAACCCCATAATGCTCCTCCTGGCTGTCCTTCTAGGCACATTGAAAGAAGAAGAAAACAGATCCAGTTCCCTAAGTCCTGCTCAGCTCCACACAGCTGACCCTGTACCCTGCAGGCAATCTGGCCCTCCCCCTCTTCCTAGTAACTTCATCTGCATCTCCCCACCTCCAGCCCTCAAAGGACAATGGGTCTTCACTTCCCACCAGAGGGCGCTTAGATCCTTCTATGAGCAGCCTTTTCCTGTGCTGCTCCCCTGCACAAAAGCCCCACCACCACATTCCAGCTGCTTTGTCAAGCAAGCCTCCTCCCACTGTCTTCTCAGTTGGAAAGCAGTGGTGTCTCTCAAACATCAAGTCCTCACCTTTTTATTAAGGGCCACCCCAAACTGTCCTCACTTTTCCTCTCAAGTCTCAAAGGGAAACCTCTGCCTTCTGAGCCTGCCCCCTTTTCTACCTTGTGAAATCCAGAAACCAGGGAGTAAAAGATTGGATTAGAGGGGCCAGCGCTAAGAGGGTAAATGAGGGCCATGAGAGAAGAACAAAAGCAAACTCAGATCTTCTGAAATCAGCAAGCTCTTGACTGCTTTGCCCTCTGTGTCCAGCCCTTTAAAACATGGTGGTGATAGACTTTCTATGATGGATATATTTTATTCCTAAGAGTTATTAAAATGTAAAAATATATTAGCTTCTTTTTGTGTTTATTTTTGGTTTTACTTGTTTTGGGATGGAATCCCACTTCAACACTCCCTTCATCCACCTATGGACTTCTCAGATTCCAAGCATATGTTACTATGGCCAGTGAGAAACCACATCCTTTTTTTATACATTTATTTATTTTCTACATGTGCATGATGTATGTGTGTATTCATGTGCATTTCCCAGGGTGCATGTATGAAGATCAGAGCACAGCTAGGGGGAGTCAGCTTTCTCCTTCCACCATGTGGATTCTGGGGATTAAACTCAGGTCATCATCTTTGATGGCAGGTGTCTTTCTCCACTGAGTGGTCTCACAGACCCTCTTGTATAATATTAGCGGGACCAGCCTTAATATTATTCATCCCAGGGGCTCAAGAGAGAGAACTACTAACTGTGAAGACGATTTTCAGAAATAGAATTTCAGCACACTGAGCTCCATAGTCCACTTGCTTTAATTCCTGTAGCATAACATCCTATCTACACAGCTTCAGTTCTGTTCTCATGCCTAGCTCCTTTCTTGACTGATTTCTCTCTATATTTATCTATTGCTCCCTCAAAGTTCTATCTTAATTCTCTTGTCTTAATTCTGCCTCACCTAGGGCCTTTTCAACTTGTTCTTACCCAGCTAGTACTTCTCCATCTGGCTCTTCCTCATCTTCCATCTCATTCCTCTAGTAGTCTCTTCTAGTCCTTCAATCTAGTTCTTCCCCATCTCTGTTCCTCTCAAGTTCTTATCTATCTAGTTTTTCCATTCTCTTTTCTCTTCTCCATCTTCCTGTGCCCTGGGAGTCCTGGTATATATACATGCTTACAAGCAGTATTCCCTTAGCAGTGCAAAGCCAGGCTATCAGGGTCAAACGGAGGCTAGATAAGAATCACAGAGAGGCAGTAACCATTAATTATCATTTGCAACCCTAAAGGGAAGTGACCAATGGGGAATGAATTAACTAAATTCGGGTAATATCTAAGAAGAGGGATCTTATGAGCTCAACTATAACCTCAAACGTGATTGGTAGAAGATGTTAAAAATCTATAAGTTGCTAGGTCAATGGGAGAAAATAAAACTGTCTTCTTTTTTCCTGTCGCACCTATCTGTCCAAGCTATCTGCTATTTTTCTGCAGGGTGGGGGAATGTGTGCTCAGTCGCTAGGTAACCTGCGCACAGCTAGATGCCTCTGGTGATAGTCAAAGGGAGATCTGGAAATGGAGGTAAGATTTGGAAAAGGAGAAAGTTAAGCTTGCACATCAGTCAAGCCTTCTCAAACAGGTAGCCTGGATGCATAAGTCTGTTCTTAGAGAGTACAGAGGTATCTCTGATAAGGTACTTTCCTCCATCTGAGAATGGACATGGCCAGATGCTGCCAATGATGATAATTACAGGGAGGCTTGAACTGGGGTTCTGGCTGAGCATAGCTGTCAGCCTAGAAAGTTATCTAAATATCCCTAGAAGCAGTTAGGTAAGGAGTTAAAGGTCCATAAAGTTAGTAAGGCTGTAAGAAAGGAGGGTCTGAGCTAAATTGTGTAAAGCTATTACTTAACGTCCACCTGACCTAGGTAGTGTCTCCTTGCGGAATTTATCTTAAATCAGAAGACTTGTTATTACTGTTATTCCTTGAGAGTGGCTAAGGGAGATATTTTATCCCAGAGAAAGCCTTTCCTGAGGCTGTTCTCCAAATACCTGGAATGTGTATGTCCAGAGAGTTCTCAGGGCACACTGTTAGCCCTTCTTAGGGAAAAGTCAGTTCAGAAAACTATGAAGGCACATATGATTTTCCTAACAAAATACAGCTGACATATAACAAGCCAAATAACACCAAAAGCTCCTTGGCTTCCTCTGGAGGATTTCCCTGAACCCTCCAGGTAGTGACTTTGCCATAACAAGCTGAGTTCTTATGATATATTCCTGCGGCCTGCAGCAAGACCCCACATTACACTCCACATACTACAAACTGATCTCCTGAAATCTTCATTTTTTTTTTCTCATCACTCCACCCATTGGTCTCTAACAAGAAATCAGAGGGAGGGAGGCAGAATCAAATAAATCCAACCACCCTTTACTTTCACAAAGAGAAGACAAAAAAAAAAAAATCAATGAAGTAAATATTACTTAGACAAGTGCATTTGATGTCTTTGATTTCTGCAAACTCATTAGGAGAGCTGCCTTTTCCTGCCTCAGGAAGGCACATGGTTGCATGCTCATATTTGCACTTTTACTGAAGCTCATTCTATCCACAGGAAGCAATGACTTTCAGGCCTAGAGGAAGCTTGCATTCATTATGTTGCTATGAAACACAAAAGAGTGACAAGATCTTCAATTTGAATGTTAACAATGAACCCATTGAATGCCTTCACCAAAGTCCCACCTGAGAATATCCTCCAGTGGTCACCGGACTCAGAGAAGGATGGGACCGGAAGTTCCTGTACTCACACCTGTTTTACCCACAGCAGTGATAAATGTAAGTGGCAAGAGCATAGGGAGATGGTCCAGTTGGTAAAACGCTTGTCATGTAAGTCTGAAGAATTTGAGCACCCGCTTAAAAAGATGGTTGAGGTGGTGTGTGCTGTCATCCCAGCACTGGAGACACAGAAGCAGGATGATCCCAGAGCTCACTGGCTGATGGTCCAAGCTGAATCAGTAGTAAGTTCCAAGTTCTGTAAGAGAACACATCTCAAAAAATTACTTGGAAAGTACTAGAAGGCACTCAGTGTCAATCTATGGCCTCCACATATACACATACATATATGTACATCTCCACATACATGTGTACATTCTCACACACACACACACCACACACAAACATAAAAATAAAACTTAAAAACAGTGGAATAGGAGTGCCTGGGCTGATGTCCATGTGACAGGCTTTGCTTCACCTCTAGCCAAGCATGAACTATAATTCTTACAAACTCTCTGGTAATCGATAAAACCACTAGTAAAACAAAGATTTATCATTGGGGTTTTTTTTTTAAAAAAAATGTACATGTGTGAGAGGAAATTAAAGGCTCAAGGAGACAGGTCAATAAAACTGCTTCTTTCATCCCTGGCTAGGTCTTTCCTTTCCATAACTCTGATGGTATATTCATCTGTTACGTGCACCAGGTGTGGCTGACATGAACACTGTACCTCCTGTTTGTAATGCATAATTTGTTTGAAGTACAGTGGGTAGATGTTACTGCACCTGATCTAAATTGAGAGCCTTCTTTGGAAATACGAGGAACAAGATAAGGAGCTTGCACACAGTCTGGTTTGTGATAAAGCCAGGTTACAGGCATCCTGTGGGACCGTCATGCAATGTCTCTTTTTTCCTTCAATGCATCTTCTATTCCAGTTATGAAAATTAATCCTCATTGGCAACTTGGCTCGATTTATAATTGCCTGGGAAATGTCCCGCTGGGCATGCCTGTCATGTCATTTCCAGGGAGGTTGAGCTGGGGAGGGAAGACCCTCCCTGGATAGGTAGCATCACCTGTAGACTACAGACTAGAGTGGCATAAAAGGGCAATGACAAAATGACAGAGCTGAGGAGTGCCAGCACCTGCTTCTCTCGGCCTCCTGTTTTAACACAATGTGAGGAGCCCCAGCCACAGGATAACACCAGGAACACCACCATAGTTTCCCCACCATGATGGAGTACCTCTCTAACTGTGAGCCCAAACAAATTTGTAGTATCCAGGGCCATCTGCTTCCTAGAGATTGCACTGTGCACAGTAGGCTGGCCCTCTTAGAACAATTAGCAATCAAGAAAGTGCCCCATGTGCATGTCCACAGGCAGTGTAATGGAGGTAATTCTTCAGTTGAGGTTGCCTCTTCCCATTGTGTCTAGTTTTTGCCAAGTTGACAATAAAAAACAACAAGCTGGAGTTCAGTTCCCAGGATCCACTTTGGATGGCTCACAACAGTGTGTCACTGCACCACTCTTTTCTCTTCTCCAAGGGCACCACTTGTGCACACACCCCGCTCCCAACACATATACTTAAATAAAAATAAAATGAATCTTTAAACTCTGTGGGAGGATGTGGTGTGGGTTGTATGCAGTACAATACCATTTTCTATAAGAAGCTTAAACATCTGTGGATTTGCATATCTTCAGGAGCCCCAGGGCCAGTCACTGAGGATATCTAGGGACAGCAGTCCTCTACAGCCTCAGACCTGATTACACTCAAGCCACACCACCCCTCAGTCCTGCAGTCTCCGTCCCCTACCCTCTTACTGTCCTCAGTACAGGGCTTGGCTCTAGATTCTGCATTGTTCTTCTTTCTCTGACTACGGTAAGTTGCTAAACTTTGAACAGTAACATCTTTAGGTGTTTTTTTTTTTTCTTTTTAAAGTATAGTATTTTATTTTTTAATTTTATAATTTAATTTAACTTTACATATCAGCCACGGATTCCCCTGCCCTCTCCCCACTCCCCCCCAGCCCACCCCCATTCCCATCTCCTCCAGGGGAAGCACTCCCCTGGGGATTCAGTTCAGCCTGGTAGATTCAGTCGAGGCAGGTCCAGTCCCCTCCTCCCTTCACTCAGGCTGAGCAAAGTGGCCTGTGCTGGGACACTTTGCTTTAGGTGTTTTTTAAATCTCGTGGACAGGGATTCAGTTATATGAGTGATGGGACGTCTCAATTTGAGAAACAAGGAAAAGATCTCCATAGTAGATAAAACTTCACTTGCTGGAAAAGCACATGGGCACACTCAAGGAGCTGGCTGCCATACTCTTGCAGCCTCTTGTCAAGCCCTACTTAGAGATCATCAGATCAGGTGGGCACAGAAATCTGAGCCAGCATTGGAAACAAAGGAATGCCATGGTGTTGCGGGTTTTAGTGTGAGTTCATGGTGCCCTCTTGTGCTTTTTCTGAGAAATGCAGGCTTCTATCTAAGATTGGATGTGATCATTTTGATGTTTATTTAAACTGCTACATGATCTAATGTTTTATGTGGAAAAAAAAAAAGGTATTTCCAATGTATGTATTGGCATTAAGTAGAATATTTTTAGAAATTTTTTTATCAAATTTGTTCTTTGACAATTTTATATACACATACGTTTTTAAAGACTTATTATTTTGTTGGTGAGTGGTATTGTAGCATTATTGCAGGATCTATGGGGGGCCAGAAGTTGGCATCAGATCTCCTGGAGTGAGATGAAGCTAGAGAAAGTTGTGAGCCACCCCACTTGGGTGCTAGTAATTGAACTCAGGGTCCTCCAGAAGAGCAGCGAGTGAGCCATTTCCTTGGCACGCTCATACCTGTATATTGACAAAAGTTCCATTGGCCAGTCTGATTGGCTATCCAGACAAATGGGAAGACAGGAACCATTTCAATAGTTAGTGACAGGAGGACTGGTGGTGAGGAGAGGAACTAGGGCCAAGCTGGGGGAGGGGAGTGTGACAGGGAGAGAAGAGAGGAACAGAGGGCGAGACAAATAAAAGTTAGGGTCGTTTGAGGGGTAGTATGAAAACCTAATATAGTAGGAACTTACTAAGTTATATACATATGTGAAAGCAATCTAACCGAAATCATCATCAATGGAGGAGGCAGAGCCCCACCTAGGCATTTCTTGTCAGCTAATGAAGTTTCCAGTACTGGGAATGGGGTCTATCTGATTGAATTGTTGGCCAAAGGGCTCCCATTAGAACACCCAAACAACCTAGGCTATTGCTGTAGCTTGTTCTCCACAAACTGACAGTAAGATCATATTGCTGAAGACCATGCCCATACAACTCATTGAACACGGGAAGGCTGAGCTGGTGCCGACATACAGCCATCTTCTCTAAATTCTAACATCTTTGGTATAGGAAGGTATTATGCAGGCTACCAGAGGATAAGCATAAACAACAACCCAGCCAGGAACTCTTTGATTTATAGTGGTATCCTGCATGCAAGATGTGGTAGTGCAATGGGTGCCAAAATGGTAGGAGGAACCAACAGGGGTGATTTGACTTAAGGCCCACTCCATGAGATGGAATCTTTACCCAACAATGAATGCTTGGGTGGCAAAGAACCTGATATTAGCTATCCCAGGGACCTAGGGAGAAAGCAAATACTACTGTTCTAAATAAAATGACTCCTACTGACATTCTGCTATACTCATAGACCAGTGCCTTCCTCAGCCATCATCAGAGAAGCTTCCTTCTGCAGCAGATAGAAACAAATACAGATACCTACAGCCAGATAATATGCAGAAAGCAAGAGACCTTTGGACACTCAGACCTAAATGGTATGCCTCCATCAAATCACTCCCCTCAGGGTTCAGGGAACTCTGTGGAGAAGAAGGCCAAAAGAATGTGAAAGCCGTGGCCAATGGAGGACACCAAGAAAACAAGGCCCTCTAAATCAACATGATCGATGCACATATGAACTCACAGAGACTGGGGCAGCATGCAAAGGGCCTCCTCTCCAGTGTGAGTCAGCCATTGTGGGACTTCTCCAGCCATAATGTATAAGTCAGTTCAACAAATATGATGTTGCATTTGTTACAAAATCACAATTGTTATTTAATATATCTTCATTCTATCAGTTCCATTTTCTAGAGAGCACTAATACAGATTGTACTTGACAGATTAGATGTGTTAGATAGTATCTGATATATCAGATCTATTACTACAGTGGATAAAAAGATAGGTAGAAACACCCAAGGAGCAGAAGCAGACAGGGTTTTAGCTAGGACTCACATCTGTGTGTCTGTGCAGAGAAAATGTCCATGTCTAGGTTTGGCCCACACAGATGGAATATGAAAGCCTCCATGCCAGGAAATCTCACCTCATGCTGACTATAGCACATCCCTCTACTTCCAAAGGGTAAATGAATGAGCTATTATGAAGGTAGCCCAGAAAATGTCTGTCCTGAACATGACTAGCTGACCCCAGATAAGCTTTCATCTTAAGTTAGAGATTCTCCTTTTTATGGCCTTGAGAGCAGACATATCTGAAGGTCTTGCCTCCTGCCTCCCTTCAGTGTTTTGAGGTTATATGAAACAGGAATCTCCATAGAGAGATCTCACATTGACCTCAGGGTTGCACTGAGGGCTACCCCCACAGACATTTGGGCTGCTTCCTAAGTCCATTACAAGATTCATCTACTTTAGAAGTCCTAAGGTAGTCTCTGACAAATAAGTCAAACTTCCTGTGACTTGACACTTCAGCTCATCCAGTGTTCTACTTACCACCAAAAATGGAAAAGTAAGTGACATAGAGAAACAGCCTACAGTTGCTTCTCCTCACAGCTGCAGAAGCTCCCAGTGTGAAATCCCTGCAGTGCACAAGTCAGGGCTCCTGGTGGCCCCTACCAGCTCAAGAGTCTACCCTTTATCATTCAGAGTGCCCTCATTCAGGTTGTTCAGTGTCAGAGGGCCTATTGGTCAGCTCCAGAGAGGACCAAGTCTGAGATCTCATTACAGAATGAAATACTGCTGAGTCCAGCAAACCTTCTGTTCAGATCTTTTTGCTCTGGGTGTTTTTCAACTTTTCTATATTTATTGTCTATAATGTAATACTTTTATACTTGTATACATTCTGTAATATTCAAATCAGGTTATTATATATTATATATTACCAGCTCAAATATTTGTCATTTCTTCATGGTCAACCATTTAAAATACTTCTTTTAAGAAAACATTCTAACTATTATTATCTGTTGCTTATACTGATAGTATAATACTCATTGATAAATCTGTCATCTTACGGGTATTTCTTTGGAAGATTTATTTATTTGTGTATATTTATGTATATTGTACATATGCACATATGTTCATGAAGGTGTCCAGAGAGGGAAAGAAAGGGAGTTGGATGTGGAGCTGGAGTTAGAGTTAGAGATGGCTGGGATTTGCTCAACATGGGCACTCAGAATTGAACTTGGGTCCTCTGAAAGAAGAGTGAGTGGTTTAAATTCTGAGCCTTCTCCCCAGCCCTACAATGAGCATTTCTTAAATAATTAATAAAAACAAACAGAGCCATCAGAACTACAAATGATTGTTTTATTCAGAGCCTACCTGGCCCTGGGAATGTTTGCTGGCATTCTAAGAACAAGACACCATGGGTTATCATGATTGCTCTTAGAGTACCCGGCCCTTATGGAGAGCCAGTCCTTAGATTACAGATATGTTTGTTGTGACAGTCTCTGACATCCACTGATGAGAGCACAGGGGTCACCAGATAGCAGAGGATAGAAACTGGAGGCTTGCCATCATGCCTGTATCCTGTGGAATTGAAGAAGACATAGTCAAACAGTGGGAATATTGATTATCTGAAGCCTGTGCAGAGTCCTACCTTCAGAGAATGCCAGGAGATGAGGGCCTTTGTTTTCAGGGGTAGATACTGTTAATGTTGGCAGAAGGCTTATTATTATTTATTAGAAACAGGCTCTCCATTAAAAATTACCTTATTAAAAATAGACAACCAGTGAAGTAGGCAGACTTTTTCATGGCTAATAAGAGGCAAGTCTTGTGTGCAAACATTAGCTTGATGTATTGTGAACTGTATATCATATTATTTTATAGATTGTCCCAGAATTTGTAAAGAAAGGATTTGTAAAGGCAGCTTGAAATTCAAGGACACAGATACTCATACACTATTCCTCCTTTTTACTAGATGAATATGTGGCAGATGATAGATTAATGGAGATTGATGATAGAGAGATACAAATAAGAGATAGAATATATGTGACAAATTTATATATTGGAGATTGATGATAGAGAGATACAAATAAGAGATAGAATATATGTGACAAATTTATATATATATATATGACATAGATATATGAGATAGACAAGAAATAATAGGAAATTAAATGACAGATGTTACATGTGTAGAATGACTGACTGATTTATACATAGACAGAGGGTAGATAATTGATAGAAAGAAAGATAGACCAGTAGATAGATAGATAGATAGATAGATAGATAGATAGATAGACAGACATATCTATGTTTCAGGCCTCACTAAATTATTAACTATTAAAATAATTATACTAATTAGGTATCAATTTTTGGAAATTAATATTGCGATTAAAAAATACAAAGGTGGATTTTGTCTAGAAAATTTTTGTGGCAGCATATTATCAAGCCCCAAACCTCACTAGAAGTCCACTGGGCTACTGCTTGAGTTAGAACCTGCACCTTCTCTGTGGAGAGCAGTGCCCACAGTGCAAAGACCAGTAAACATGTCAATATGCTAGAATATGTCACCAAACTGCAAGCCCTCCTCCTGGTTAACTTCTGCTATATACTGTGAATTCTACTGCCTGCAACATTTTCAAAAACAGAACAAATTTCCTTCCTAGAACTCAGTTTTACAGAAAAAACCTGTCAGTTGAGAATTCCTTATTTCATATTTTGAAAATGCTGTTATTAATTAGATGAAGACTTTCTTCTTCCTGTCTTCAAATTAAAAAACAATCACTTGTCCATTTGATTGCAAAAGGACACTCACGCTCACAAATAACAACCAGGAGGGAGCTTGGATACATTTGCCTTTTCCATTTCTAGTCTTGTCTTATGTCCTTTAAAGACACAGCATTATGAAATTCAGGTTTTCTCACTGTACTCCCTTCTGCTTAATTGATTTCCAACAAGAATTAAAATGGTTGGGAGGAAAATTTAAAGCAAGTGAAGCACATATACCTGGTGTGAGGCCTTTTAATAAGAGTGTAATCTCATTACACCTTTAAATTGTTGTGCTTGCTGGTTTTATGTCAACTTGACACAAGCTAAAGTCATTTGAGATGAGAGAACCTCAATTAAGAAAATGCTTCCACAAGATTGGGTTGTAAGGGAGCCTATAAAGCATTTTTAAAATCAGTGATTTATGGGGGAGGGCCTAGATCACTGTGGGTGGTGCCATCCCTGAGCTGGTGGTCCTGGATTCTATAGAAAAACATGCTGAGAATTGCAGAAAGATCAAGGAAGTAAACAACACTCCTCCATGGTATCTGCATCAGCTCCTGCCTTCTGTTTCCAGCCCTGCTTAAGTTCCTGTCTTGACTTCCTTTGACAATGGATGAACAATGTGGAAGTGTAATCCAAATAAACTCTTTCCTCTCTCACTTGCTTTTTGGTTATGGTGTTTCATCTCAGCAAACTCTAAGACAGTTGTACTCACAAACACCAATTACATACATCCTTCACTATGCATGTTGCCCACTGTGAAAGAGCAGAGTTTAACCTCTCTATCTTTGACATGATGTTACTGTGCTCTATCACTAGCCAAGGAGCTTCAGGAGGTAAACCTTCTATGCTTTCCACTCAGCCAAGTAAAGTGGATTAGCAGCTCACACCTAGCTAATCAGGATCCATCAGTGAGGAACACGTGTTGGGATGAGATGGTCCTTGTTAGGAGAGCAAACATGACCTCATGCTTCAGAGGTAGGTTCTGTATGAATAAAGAAATCAATTGAATTAATTAATGTAATTACTTTGTGCAGGAAACTGAGTGTAAGCTCTGATGACATACATATGAGTTAAAACACAGTTTCTATTTCCAGAGACCACTTCATATAGGACACCTCATAACAAACCATACTAGGAGAAGAAATATGATATTGGCTCTAGCAAAGAGAAAATTATCAGGCAAAGATGAATGGAAGAGGAAGAGAAGAGCATTCCAAGCAGAGATCAAATTATGGCCAGCATTTCCAAAGAGGTTTAACCTTGTGTGAGCACTCACAAAGAGTATGTAGCCTTCGGGATTGTGCCAAAGACAATTACTCCAAATACAGGGAGAGATGGGGTTAAAGTAGACAGATGTGTTTTCATCAGGGATGTGGACTTCATCACTCAAACAGGGATATGCCCTGAAGATGAGAAGTTGCCTCATCTATGATGGATTAAGATTACATTCTATTAACAGATGCTTCCAACTGGCTTTTGGCTCATCTGCAGAGGTGTACGTGATCCCTGTCCTTCTTTATACCACTTCTCCATGGATCTGCCATTCTGAATCCCTTGTGAGAGCTTGGCTTGAGCCTTTGCAGCAGAATCAGACTCTTATCACTTGGCAGTTCACAGCTCCCCACCTCTGTGACAAAAGCAGAAAATTGCTCAGTATCCCTCTCCTTCAAATCTCTTGGTCTAAAGGAGGCAGCTACAGCGCAGGTGAACAAAGAAGCCTCAGTTGCTGTTTTAGAAGGACATAGACTACTTCTGTGTTGGGCAGAACAGAAAGGAGAGACACAAAGCCCAATGATCTCATAATCCATCTCATTTTCATTATGAGAGATTTTTTATCATCTGTTACTGTCATGACCACTTTAGGTCATCTGAGAAAGAAAGAAGGCTTATCTTGACTCACAGTCTGGGGAGTTTAGTCCATGGCCAGTTGGCTTCATGTTTTCTTGGTCTTTATCCAGGAAGTAGATCATGCTGGGGATATGTGGTGGAGGAAATCTGTTAACCTGTAGCTTAGAGCAGAGAGAGACAGAGACACAGACACAGACAGAGACAGAGAAATGAAAAGAAGCAGGGGTCCCAAAGTCTTCTTCAAGAAGATACCCCCAGTGACCTGACAATCTATCTCCAGTTCCCCTACTTTTCATAATTCTTATGCCCCTTAGTAGCACAAAGCTGGAGACTAAGCCTTTATTTAACACATGAACCCTTAATGTACAGCCAAGACTGTATATAGCATCATCCTGCCTTAGGAACCACTAGGGCTAAGAGAAGGGGAGCCTACACTTCTTAGAATTCTTACATTCCCAACCCAAAAGTCTACTTGAAAAATTTGATAGCATTTTTGTTGTGAATATGCTTGTTTTTATTTTATTTTGAGACATGGTCCCTATACACAGATTGGGTTCAAGCTTACTCTCTAAACAAGGATGAACTTGGACTCTTGATCCTCTTGACTCTACCTCCCTAGTGCTGAGATTATAGGCTATGTGCCCCCACACATGGCTGTATTATACTTTAGTTTTATAGACTTCCCTGTCATTATATGCTTTATCTTAGTATAAAGATCACTATAATCACTTCCAGCTTTGCTCTTAAAAGATTCATGCAGAAACCTTTTTGCTTAGAATCTTTGACTTTAAGACTATTGACTAGCCACAGACCCTAAGCCTTAAAGCTGAGGGATGTTCTCCCTTCTCCCAGACATGTTCTAGTCTCCTCATTGACTAGAGGCTGCTACTGAGTAGATGCTCATGCAGAATGAAGTGTGTCCTCACATACAAATGCATTCCTTTAAAACCTTACCAAGATCAGTCATATTTTCAAGGCACACCATCCAACTCAACTCATTTAGCCAATGTTCCTTGAGAACCTGGATATGTCAGGAAATGTAGTAAAAATTCAGCAATGAAGAAAATGGTTGAAGTTGTATCCCTGAATTCAGCTCCAGTAAAACAGATTGACAACAATGACCTAAAACCTCTTGTAAGCAAAGGGAACTATAATTGTCTAACAAGTAATCTCAAAGGCTCATTTCCAATAACCTGCCCAGGAATTAACCAGAACATGAGTATGTCCTTTCAGTAGAATGCTCTAATTCTGCTGATAATTCCCATATGATAAGGATCATCAACCCTCCTAATATCTCATATCTTAGCTCTGAGTTACTGATACCCAAGTCCACATAGTGCAGCCAACACTGTACTTCATCCTATGAAGAGTAGAAATAAACTGAAGAACTATAGAGAGCAAAAAAGACTTGTACACACATAAGCACTGGAGAAGCCAGAGAAGTTAAACACACAGCTTATCTATTCAATGGAATTAAGTGCTTAGCTGTTTTCCCAGAATGCTGGGGGGAAATACAGTTTATAACCTGGCAATTCTTTGCTACCTGTAGAGCCAGGCCCAGCCTATATCTTCCAGAATTTATGGTTTATTACCCCAGACTCTTTCCCCATAAAACTTTGAGCATTTCTTCTAGGCCGTACAACTCATCCTTGTGAGAAATGTCATTTGTACAAGAGCATAAAGGACTTCTGTGTCATCTTAGGGCCAGACCAATTCTGACATGGACAGGCATTATGTTTACCTCAGTCAATCTCCCTGGACTCCAAATCTCAGGCAATATGTCTGACTCAACAGTGCCCATTATTGTGAAGAAAGCCAGATGTACTTTGTAAAGAATCTCAATGTTAACATGCCTTAAATTGTTGTGCACTTGGGATAGAGTAAATTGTTATCAGAAAACTTTTTCCACCAGGGTTGTGCTGTACTTTACAATATCACTAAAATAAAATGATCTGGGCCAGACTAGAGGTCCTGGTCCACAGCAGGTTACAATGAAATCAGGCTGGGCTGAATTTCATTCTTGTCTCTTCATGGATTGGTTTTCCCCGCCTGCTGTGAAGCCTGCAGGGAATCACCACAAACAATACTCGTGAAGAATAGAAAATGAGTGGAGGGTGGGGGGAATGTGTGGAAGATTATCCCAAGGGGCCAAGAAAACCAACAGCTTAGGAAACTGCTGCCTTTATCCATCAGCCACCACCATCTGACACCATTTAACTCACCTAAGCTTTTTATATGAGCTTGGGGATAGATAGAGAAATGGGCAAGTCCATAGAGAGTAACTAGGGAGAGATTACTTGCCAGTAGAAAAAAGCAATAGGAAGACTTCATTGAAGAAGTCACATGTAAGACCTGGGGGTCTTAGCATGATACATCAAGTAGTGGAGAGTAAGGAGTAGGGCATACCATGGCTCAGGATTTGAATGTGTCAGTGTCAAGAGATGAAAATAAATCTGACTTATTTAGGGTTGATAGCCTGTAGTTGATATGGAATAAGGGTGTGTGAGGTGAATTTAGAGTTTGAAGCAGGCAAATTTACTCAGACAGATGATTTATTCACTTGGTTTTCCTAAGCGTAATTCATAGAGAAAGGAAGGGAGAATGGGGTGATACACTTTAATTATCCCCAAGATCATTCACAGTTCATCTCTAAAGACTGGAAAGAATCTAAGTAGAGAATGGACACCTAGATGTTGGTGTGGACCAGGATAGTCCAAAAGATGTTTACATTTATGATGTTTGCATTTATTTATTATTTGCCTGCATGTGTGCATGCTTGTGTGCATGTGTGTGCACATGCACAAACATATACAAAAGAGCGTTTATGGAGGTTTGAGGGCAACTTGCAACCTTTCATAATGTGGGTTCTAGGGACTGAACTCACATTGTCAGACTGGATGTGAGGTGTCTTGACCCACTAAGCCATCTCTCTGGCCCTATTTATCTATGTTGCTGGGGGAGTTGGCAGTGATCAAAGCGAGGGACATTCAGAAGACGTCCAAGGTTTGTTCAGGCATTCAGGTGGAGTGTGATACTACCTATGACAAAGAGGAAGGTGAGAGAGAGGAACTCTGAAAAGTCTGAACATCCCCACATTTTGATGACCTTTGGATGACCCTTTGCTGGAAATATATCATGTACACAAGTCCTTTCAGAATTTGGGTGAGGATGGACAACTTGATGAAAAGAATTGCTACACTCTCTTATTTTACATTAGCTTCCTTCTGCCAAGAATTTCTCAAATGTCATGCACACCCATTAAATGAACTCCTGTTACTCTCAAGGTGTAAACATCTTGACAGGGGCCACTCTCTAAGCCCAAAGGTTAAGTTCCTGGGTGCTCTTGGATTATTATTTCTGAGAGAGTGCTTCCTTATTCTTAATAAATGTATTTACTTCCTCACACATGCCCTTCAGGTGACAGGATGCTCAGCTTCCCAACAAGCCCTTGCCTTTTTGGAGTTCATATTCTGAGGAGATCTGACAACAAGCAATGGTACAAATAAATCTCAGGGGTGATGTGTGTTGAGAGGAGAAGGAGGCTGTAAAATGCAGTGGGCAAAGTGAGCTACACAAGAAGGTTTATAGAAAGATTGCTAAGAAGGTAAAATTTGGTTTTGTAAATTGCCTTACATGTATAAGTCTATTCTAAAAAATGCTGTACCCTTCACGTTGGTTATTATACTACTGAAGTGGTGGACACTAAGAAACTGGAATCTCATATTTCCCGAAGAAGAAGGCTGAAGTCTTGGCCAGACAGAGGAGGATCTTGTCCTTAAACAAACTTATCAGACCTCCTTGCAGGAGAGTCTGGAGCCATAAAAAATGATGGGGGGGGGGCATACCTTAACCAAGACTGCTTAGCTAGATGTATAACTCTTGCCTTCTACTTAAATGTCAGATCTGTTCTACTATATCCCCTAAAATGGAGTTGGTAGGGGGGTCATTGAATCTCTTCCCAATATACCTCACTGAATAATTCTGTTTCTGCTTTTCATGAAAATTTGGATTTTTAAATCTGGATTGTTACAGCCAGAGCACAGTTCTGACCCTAACATGCATAACAAATTGAAAAGAATTGGCTCCACAGTTCAAGATAAAGAAAGTGTTCTACATGGTGGACAAGTGTTTGTGAGGGTAATCCCAGAGCATGATCAAGATGACTGCAGCTTGCTGTGTAGCAAAGTTCTGGGCATAGAATTGGGTAGAACTCTCCAGATTTCAAATTTCTTTATTGATCAGAGCAACTAAGCATGCACATCACATCCTGTGTATGTTGTTTACTCCACAGGACCTAACCAAGGTTGGAAAAGTGGAAATCACAAAGACAGAGTGTGTTGGAACTGGATCAGATGGGAATTGGAGAAGGCTGAGTTACGACAGTCTACCAATTAAGATCAACTGTTCTCTCCCTCTGGCTTGTGTGTGTTACACCTGCTTCCCCCCAATCAGCTCTTTGCTTGCTGTACATTCTGTGTTGTGCTCTGGATCCCCCAAATGGAAACCCCTTCACCCTCACCTCCATAGGCAGCCTCATCCTGACCATCCTCTCTGTTCTTCTCTGGAAGATCAGCATGTCCTCCTTCTAGCCACCCTTGGCTTCTCTTATACTCATGGCAGGAAGCACTCCTCTGGGAGCTGCACAGACTGAATGCTACCATCACCACAGATCTTTATGGTGGCATAGCACCATAACACTCAAATGATAATGTTATTTACACCCTCCCCACACACACACACCACACACAGAGCAAGAGAGAGCCCAGAACAAACCTGTCTCTCAAGTTAAGAGAGAGGAAGAGGTGTCTACAGAGTGGGAAACAAAGAAACCACATGAAGTCCTGTTGAAAAATTAAAAACTCCCCCTGGGAAGCCCAGTTTATATTGGTGCCACCCATGGCATTTCAAACACAAGCAAGATAAGGCAAATCAGAGGACTCAGAGGACTAGGGAAGCCATTGATATGAGGAGGGGAAAGAAGAGACACACAGGAAGCAAAGAAAACCTTCTTGTATTAGGTAAGAAAGCTCTAGGCCTAGGGTCCTCAACAAAATGCTTTCCAAAGCCATTCCAGGACCGCAGCTTCTCAGTACTTTGTCCAGATAAATTGAAGAATGGATTTCAAGGTCAGCAGGAATGTGAGCTTTGTGTGTGTGTGGGGTGCAGTATCAGTACCTAAGTGACAATTTAGAGAAAGGATGAAAGGAAGGCATGGGAGCTCCTGCATAGCAAGAACAGGTTCCACAGAGCACCCTCAGCCCAAGGCTGCTGTCTGGGCTTCAAAAGCCTTCAAAGGCCGGGTGATGGTGGCACATGCCTCTAATTCCAGCACTTGGGAGGCAGAGGCAGATGGATCTCTGTGAGTTCCAGGCCAGCCTGAGCTACAGAGTGAGTTCCAGGAAAGGCACAAAGCAGCACAGAGAAACCCTGTCTCAAAAAACCAAAAAACCAAAAACAAATAAACAAACAAACAAAACAAAACAAAAAGCCTTCACTGTATTGAAACAAGGCTGGGAGTGTTGAGCGATTCAATCTAGACATCCCAAAGACAGTATTCATGCACCTCTTCATGCTAGTGTCTGGACTGGGATTTGGGCTACACCCTCAGTCTTATCTTCCAAGCAGCTGTGTTCACATAGGTGCTATGGAAAAGAAGAACGAGGCACCAGAATGAAAGCCCACACTTCTACCTAATTCTGATATTACTGGCCTCCAGGCTGGGACAAAACTGTCTATATCACCTTGAGTGTTTTCAGCTAATTTTTGAGGTCCCTGTCCTAAAACTGCTTGAATGGTTTCTCCTGTTCACAATTCCTTTTAGAAACAAAAGCTCCATTTCTTTTTTAATCCTAGACTCCAATTATGCTGTGAGCCATTAGGCCAACAAGGCCAGGACTACATAAAAAGATGTTATTACTTTTTAATTACCAGTAATTACAGCCTGATACTGTTTGCATCTTGATTGTTCAGTTTAATTTCCTTGAAAAGCAGTGGACTTTGCTCTGGCTCCGATAAAACTGCTATGTTTATAATTTCTTATCAATCCTTGTTCTGGGAAGGCAATATTCACTTACACACAAAAGTGGGCCCTCATCCTGCAGTCACCAAATGGAGCAGGCTTTAAGAGACTCAAGAGACACAAGCAGGAGCCCACGTGTTGTCAATGGTTTCCAAGAAATGATTCCAGAAGCAGGGGTGGGGGGTAGGGTTGAGGGGGTGGGGGGCATTTGGTTCTGCCCCAGAGACTGGGTATTTCTTTCACCACTCACTTTTCCTAAAGAAAACTGTTTATTCAGATGCACCCATTCTGGGGATTTTTGTGAATGATCTTGCAGTCACTCATCAGTGCTGGAATATTGGCTGTGATATTGGCCTGCTCTTTTCTGGGTTCTCAGCCATCATTTGTGCCTGTTCATCCACTCCACCCCTCTCTCTTTTTCTGAAATTTTAATGTTATATTCTTTTGTTATTTTGGGCATATTAGGCCAAATAAATTACAGTTGAAATTTATTATTATTATTTATTTATTATTATTATTATTATTATTATTATTATTATTATTATTATTTTGTCAGTTTTGTGTGTGTGAGAGTATGTTTTTCTGTGTGATATATCTGGGAATGGAGGTGTGTGTACTAAGGCATACATGTAGAGCTCAGAGGACAACTTATGGGAATCAATTCTCTTTCTGTGATTGGGTTCTGGGATTAATCTCAGGTTCTCAGGCACACATAGCAAACACTCTCTGAAGCCATATTGCAGGCCCTGTATTGTATTTTTATGTCGCATGAAAAACTACAGTAATATATGTGGCTTTCTTTACATTTCTCTGGGACAGCAATAATTTAAAATTGTGGCTGTTTGAGTGTGTGTGTGTGTGTGTGTGTGCGCGCACGCGCGCGCGCCGGCGTGAACTTCATTGATGGTATTTAAGAGAAGAGAGTAGGGCTTCCTAAGCCCCTCCCCTTCTTCCAGGGGTCTGGGATGGAAACCAAAGGGAGATTCTCAGTGTTGGGAACTGAGTTGAGACAGGGACTTCTTAGCAGCTGGAGGCCTTTCTCTCACTCCTGTATTTTTATTGGGGTAGATGGTCTAGGGCTTTTTACTCCTTGGAGGCCATGTGTTCTATGAGGTCTGCCACCCTGTTGGTGTAGCCATATTTGTTGTCATACCAGGAAATGAGCTTTTCAGAGTTGTTGTTGAAAGCAATGCCAGTCCCAGCATCAAAGGTAGAAGAGTAGGCATTGTTATTAAAATTACAGAAGACAATCTGGTTTTCAGTGTAGCCCAGGATGGCTTTTAATGGGCCTTTCAATGCCTGCTTCACCACCTTCCTGATGTTATCCTTGTACATGACAGCTTTCTCCAGGTAATATATCAAATTCACAATGGACATATTGTGGGTAGGAACATGGAAGGCCATGCCAGTGATCTTCCCCTTCAGCTCTGGGATGACCTAGCCCATGGCCTTGTCAGCACCTGTAGATGCTGAGATGATGTTTTGGGCAGCCCCATGGCCACCATGCCACAGCTTCCCAGAGGAGTCATCCACAGTCTTCTGAGTGGCAGTGATGGCAGGGACTGTGGTCATGAGTCCTTTCACAATGCCAAAATTGTCTGGGGGATCTTGGTCAGGGAGCTAAGTAGTTGGTGGTGCAAGGAGCACTGCTGACAATCTTGAGTGAATTGTCATACTTCTCATAGTTCACACTCATCAAAAACATGGGGGCATCAGCAGAGGAGCAGAGATGATGACTCTTTCGGCCCCACCCTTCAGATGAGCTGCAGCCTTCTCCATGGTGGTAAAGAGCTAGCAGACTCCACAATATACTTGGCACCAGCATCATCACATTTGATATTGGGGGTATCTCACTCACAAAAGAGAAGATAACCTTCCCATTGCTGGCAAGTTTCCTGTTCCCAACCTTAACTGTGCTGTTGAACTTGCCATGGTCAGAATCACACTGGAGCATATAAACCGTTTTGTTGAAGTCATTGAAGGAATTGTTGACGACATCTTAGGTTAGGGTTTCTATTGCTGCGAAAAGACACCTTGACCATGGGAACTCAGACACCATAACCACAGAAAGTCTTATAAAAGAAAACATTTAGTTGAGGTGGCAGCTTACATTTTCAGAGATTTAGTCCATTGTCATCATGGCAAGAAGCATGGCAGCATTCAGAAAGACATGGGGCTGGAGAGGGAGCTCCTACATGTCAATGTTCAGGCAACAGGAAGTAAACTGAGAGTCCTAAATCTTGCAGGCAACAGAAAGTGGTCTGAGCATCACACAGAGTGAAACTTGAGCAAAAGAATCTTCAAAGCCCACCCCCACAGGGACACACTTCCTCCAACAAGTCCACACCTACTCCAACAAGGCCACACCTTCTAACTGTGCCACTCCCTTTGTGGGCCATTTTCTTTCAAACCACAAAGATAGCAACAATATCTTTTGCTAGAGTTGAAGGAAGCCCTGGTAACCAGGCACCCAATGTGGCCAAATCTGTTCACAACAGCCTTCATCATCCTGTCTCAGGGATAAAGCTAGTACTACATTAAAAGATGCAGCTATTTCTGGAACAGATAGACGCAGACAGCCATGTCTGTTCTTTAATGGTTATTTTGACATGTAAAGGATTTCTCATTAGCCCCTCCATCCCCCCGCTTTTTTTTTTTTTTTAAGTTTGGGTCTTGCAATGCAGCTCTGGCTCATGTCACACTCTCTCATTATGTAGCTCACACTGGCCTTGAACTCATGGCAATCCTCCTGCATCAACACCTTGGAAGTTTGAAATATAGGCTTGAACCACAAATTCCAAGTGATATTATCCTACTTTATAAAAAAGATAAGACTGAGGCTAGTATTTTACCAATGCTAACAAGCCCAACAGCAAAAATAGATCATGCGTCTGTTAACAGGAAGCTTGGGAAATCCAAGGATAATCATAGTCTCTAAAATAACAATGTATTTAGGACTCAGATAGCAAACTTAACTCAAAACTTGGTCTCAAACTATATATTTCCTCAAAGCATTTTTTTTTTTTAATTTTCAGTCTGGAGGTTAGAGACAGATGGAAGGAGGAGGGGTGTCAGGATTGAGGGCTCAGAGGAGTTTCTTTGGTCTGGCGAATCGTCCTCTGGGGAAGAGTTTTGGTAGACAAATAGAATTCATTTTCAGGGGAAATAAATGAAGTGAGCCTACCAGCTGGCTATTTCACCTGAAATCGTCCTCTGCTTTCCCAACTTGGTAAGGATTGATCACTCCTCTCCTCTTGTTGCTGTTCTAGTTTCTGAGAAGATATGCACTTTGCTTTCTCTCCCCTTCACGTAACTGCCACCCTTGCATCAGCCCTGAACATTAGCATTCAGCCATTGGTATTCCACTAAAAAGTTAAAATCCATAACGTCTTGTTAGACTGTAATGGATGAGTGCCACCTGTGGAAAGACTGAGGCTTCAGTCAGGCCATGGTTCTCCTTCGCTGGAGCTATACGGGTTTAAAACAGAGTTTGTCCAGCCAGGGCTTGATATTGAACCATGTGCATGAAGTTACTCTATCAAGGAGTTACAGCCCTGGAAAGAGTTGATTTAGATTACATTTAGAGTATCTTTCAACTCTAGGAGTCAATCATTTTATACAAAGGGACACTTGGAGACACACTTCCTCCCGGCTGCTGACCACTGCCACATTCTCAAAACTTCCTGCTTTGGACACTGAAGTTGAGACAGTCACCTCTACTTCTACTGTGATATCCATTCTTGGCTCCAGGATAATTGCATTCCAAAAGCTGCAGTGCACATGAATGCAGCAATCTAGAATGGCAACGGACAAACAAACAAAGAATTACTTAGCTATTTCTAAATAATTTCAAAGGTAAGTAAACGCAACAAACAAATGACGCTGAAGCTGAATGCACCCAGAGTGAGGAACTGGGCATTGTTTACCTACCTCTTTGCTAAAGTAGTTTAACAATTTGTCTTTAAATAATCACAATAGAAACTTTCCCATCCTCTTTTTCTCTCTCATCCTCCACTTCTTCCTCCTTCCTCTTAGTCTCTTCTCTTTCTCCTCTCTCCTCTCCCAGTAGAGCTCTTCCTTCTCCCAAATAGTCAACCCTGGCCCTGTTTCTACCTTGTACTCTTATACATATGTAAGTGTGTGTGTGTGTGTGTGTGTGTGTGTGTGTGTGTGTGTGTGAGAGAGAGAGAGAGAGAGAGAGAGAGAGAGAGATCTGTTTGAGTCCTGCCTTATTGCACTAATGTGATATTCTCCAATGCTTTCCTTTTTCTGCAATGACTTGGAATTGTTTATAAAGACTGAAACTGGCTTACCTTAAGCCATGTATATCTTCACACCTATCCTTAACCCTGTCCTGCAGGAGCACCTGTCATTATTGCCTAGATTCTAACTCATCGTTTTTTAAATCACCTTATGTTTGCACTATGTCATATTGTATCTCCTCAATACTCAGTTTCCCCACACATTCCTTTCAATTCCTAAAACACTCCTGACATTCTTTTCATCCATATTAGGAGCCAAATTTATAAGTGCAGTGATAAAATGAGCTGAAAATACTTAAATGTTTATGTTTTAAATAATTTTTATTTATGTATGTGTTTGCTTGTGTCCTCGTTGCTGCAGCAAGCATATAGAAGTGAGAGATGACTTGTGGGAGTTAGTTCTCTCTTTGTACCAGTGAGTTGAGTATTTGAACTCAGGATATCAGCTTGGTGACATGTGCTTTACCTGCTGAGCCATCTTGCTGGTTAGTTTCACCTATATTGTCTCCTTTGTCTGTGTTTTCACCCCTGAATGATACTTACTCCAGAAGCTCTCTTGATGTTTTAATGGCCACTTATGTCACTTCATTACGGAGCACAAGAGTGTTAACATTGTTCATCATGCTTAAAGAGTAAGTCTCCATATAGATTAGATTTTTTTTCTGGTTTTTGTCTCATTAGCACTTAGTTTGAAAGACTACCTGATTTTTATCTCATAAAAGTAAAAGAAGAGTCTGCATTTCTTGGGGGAAACATAACCAAATAATGCAGAATGACCCAAATAGTCCTGGACACACATTAACTGGAGCAAGGGATGGTCTTTGGTGAATGGCTGTAGGCTTCAGTGAGGAAACATGAGCATTGTATACTTGAGAATAAATGAGAGTTGGGAAGGGGGTCATGTTGAATGGGAGATATATGCTAGTCAGAAATGCTAGCCTATTCCCAAGAAAACCTTGGATGAAAAATATCACCATTATTATTTTATGGAAAGCAAAAATTGCAAACTAAAGATGTCATAAGCAGCTTCAGACACAGTATGAGTGAATTTTGTGCTTACAGTACTCAATGGGCCTCTTCCAGCTTCCTTACCCTTCAGCAATGCTGAGGTCAATATTGGTCTTTGATTCTCAGAAGAGTCTTGAAATACTGTATCCACTTCATCACAAATGAAATAGATGGAGAGAAGTGAAGCTACTTAGCCTACGCCATAGCTGTCATCTATCCATCTATATTTAGTTCATTCTCTCTCTCTCTCTCTCTCTCTCTCTCTCTCTCTATCTCTCTCTCTCTGTGTGTGTGTGTGTGTGTGTGTGTGTGTGTGTGTGTGTGTGTGTGTGTGTGTACCAGTCTTGGAATGAGGCCCAGGATTTTGTTAGAAAACTTCTTTACCACTGAGCTACATTCCACTATTTATTCATTTTTGAGTTGGATTAAAGACTTAGCACTTTATTAAAAGCCTATATAAAGTATTTAATCAGAGGCAAAACTACTTCATTTACCACATGGTGTCTCCCTGTGGTAAGATTAAAAAGTACTATGGACAGTGTCAATGAGTCTTTGCTCATAGTAGAGAGAAGGGTAAGCTAAGTGCACTGAAGTAAGCATATGTTCTGCTAAGTCATTCAAACACTTAGAGATTTTCTTGCTGTTTCACTATTTAAAGCCATGTTCCTGCACACCCATCAATCCCCACTGGTAATGCTGAGCTGTGAGTCATGACCTCTACAAAGGAAAAAGCTTTACTGAGGCAAGCATATTCCCTATAAGTTCAGTACCTGCATATATAAGCCAGCCAGGGTGTAAAAAGTAAAAACTCAACTTTGCTCAAATCTAATATAATAAGCCATTGGAGGTTAGAGAACAAATGTCCAACAGCTCAAGTTCCTACTGCCATTTCCCCTTAATAAATGAGAAAGTGGAGCTGACCACATCTTTCACTAAATAGAAATATAAATACTCACCACAGGACACTTCACTTAAAAGTTTATATAAGAAAAATGTTTTCAAGTAGTTTTAAATCAATTTTAGTTCCATTGCTGACATTTAATGAGTCATAAGCTATTTAGGAAGAAAGTATATAAAATACATATTTTAAAAAAAATGTATAGCAGGAGACATGAATCTGTGGAAAGAAACTACTGAGGACCCAAGTTTAGTTCTGTCATTGGGAAGTTCACAGTCACCTGTAACTCCAGTTCCAGGGATTAGGCTACTGCTTCATCACTCTGCACATAGATACCCACACACATAAACACATAACCACACATGTAAACACATACCCACACATATAAACACATGCCCACACATATAAACACATACCCACATACATAAACACATACTCACACATGTAAACACAAACCCACACATATAAACACATACTCACACATGTAAACATATACCCCTACACATAAACATACACTCACACACATAAACACATACCCACACACACTCACACACACTCACACATATAAACACGTAACCACATAAAAAGATACCATTTTAAAATAATTTTAAAAATTATATAAGAGCATACACATGAATAATTATTGCATTTATAAGACTACAGTAGAATGCATAGGAATTATTTTGAAATTATTACTATTAGTATCATCTATATTCTTGTTTTGCAGTTACTTCCCAGTTGTCAAAGGTATATTCTCTGGTCCTTCCTCGATTTACACCATTGACCTTCATAGATTTTCACATTACATCTTGGAACTAAAAAAGCTAACACCTAGTTGGACAAAATCCTTAGGTACGCTACACATTTGAGACAAATGACTCTTATTTCTCTGTCCTTTTTAATTCTTTCATATATTATATCCTGATCACAGTTTCCCCTTCCTCCCCTCTCCCCCAGTCTCTTCCTCCCACCTTCCATCTCCCCCAATCCACAATCCTTCTAATTCCCTTCAGAAAAGAGCAGGCCTCCCAGAGCCATCAACCAAACATGTCATAATATGATACCATAATACCAGGCACATACCATCACATCAGGGCTGGATGAAGCAAAGTAGTAGGTGGAAAAAGGTACCACAAGCAGGCAAAGGAGTCAGTGACTGCCCCTACTCCTGCTGTTAGGGATCCCACTAGAACATCAAGCTACTCAGCCATAATATATCTGTAGAGGATCTAGGTGAGATCCCCACAGGCTCCCTGATTGCAAGCCCTCATGAGTTCTTGTGAATTGATTCTGTGTGACATGTTCTCATGGTATCTCTGACCTCTTTGGTTCCTCTGATCCTTCCTCCCCCTCCTCCACAGGACTTCCTGTGCTCCACTTAATGTTTGGCTGTGGGACTCTGCATCTGCTTCCATCTCTTGTCTCTTTGATGAGGATTCTGCTAGGCTCTGGTCCAAGAATACTTTGCAGGCAGGATAAACTGTAGGTCAAAGGTTTTGTGGCTGGGTTGTTGTCCCAATCCCTCTACTTGAGGCCTTGCCTAATTAGGGAAAATGGCCCTATTACAGTCTTTGTGTCTTGCATTATTAGGATTCTTTGCTAGTGTTACTCTCATAGATTTCATGGAGTTTCCCCTGAACTAGGTTTTTTTTTTTAACCTCGTTCCCCAAATGCCCCCCAAATTTCAGTCATTTCTCCCAGTATTTACTCTCCCTGCCACTTGATCCCTCATGTTCTCAACTCCATTCATCCCTAGTCCTCCCGCAAAACATAATTTATTTCTGCTTCCCAGGGAAATCTTTGTGATCCCCTTAAGGCCTCATTGTTAACTAGCTTCTCTGGGTCTGTAGACCATGTCATGATTATCTTTTACTTTACAGATAATATTCACTTAAGTGAGTACATACCATGGTGACCTTTCTGAGTTTGAGTTACTTCAGTCAAGATGATTTTTTCTAGTTCTATCCTTTTTCCTGCAAATTTTTTGATGTCATTGTTTTTAATGAGTAGAGTAATACTTCATTGTGTAAATGTTCCACATTGCCTTTATGTGTTCTTCTATTGAGGGACATGTAGATTGTTTCTAATTTCTGGCTATTATGAATAAAGCTGCTACAAACATAATTAAGCAAGTATCCTTGAGATAGGATGGAGCATCCTTTGGGTATATGCCCAGGAGTCATATATTTAGTTCTTGAGGATGATTCCAAATTTTCTGAGAAACCGCCATATTGATTTCCAAAGTGACTGTACAAGTTTGCACTACCACCAGCAGTGGGGGAGTATTCCCCATGTTCCAGTTCCTCACCAGTCCAAGTGCCTGTTTTTTATATTAGCCATTCTGACAGCTGTAAGATGCAATCTCAAAGTGGTTTTGATATGCATTTCTCTGATAGCTAAGGATATTGAACATTTATTAGTGTTTCTTGGACATTTGGATTTCCTCTATTAAAAATTCTCTGTTTAGATCTGTACCCCATTTTAATTGGATTATTTAGTTTGTTGATGCCTAATTTCTTGACTTTATATATTTTGGATATTAGCTCCCTGTCAGGTGAAATTCTTTCCCCATTCTGTGGGCCACCTTTTGTCTTATTCTGTTAGCCTAGACTACATTCTCAAATGTCAACCTTGACACTATGGTTTGCACTAGAGGTTTATAGTGGTACAGAGTCCAACATGGAAAAATCTATTCCTAATGACTCTCCTGATACCTTCCTGTAAGACTGTTAAGACTTCCTCATATTGTAGTCTCGGATTCTGCATTGTCAATAATTATAGATTCACTGAAGGTTTCAAGCCACTCTAAGTGTCTTCTCTTGGGTGGAGACAGCTATTTCTCATAGACTATGGCTGAGGCCCACCCCTTGGTTTCATTGTCACGAGTTTTGAAGGCTGTATTTCTCCTCACAGTTTTCCTCTTTCATGGTAATTCTCTTATTTCTAAACTTCACTGTGACTTCTGAGAATATGCTGTATTTAAGTTCTTGTAATGCCTACAACTGGAACACTTATGAAAAAGACACCAACTTAAATCTCCCAGATCAAATATTGTTTTCTCAAAGCAAAACCAAAAGATAAAATCTATGTTTGCATAGATGGGCACCTAAATGCAGACATCTAAGTCCCCAATAATTGTAAGTCTTACAGCCCTGCTATAAAAATTATTTAGAGCAATTTCTATTTGCTCTGAAAGCTAAATTACACCAGTCTTCCTTGAAGTACACATATTTGAATAAAATGACATTTAAACTCACATCTGACTCAGGAAAAGTAACTAACCAATCACCTGTGGAAAATTCCATTAGCAGAAAGCAAATAAGATGTCATAAAATTAATGAATCTATCTACTGAGGTGATTTTTTTAATAGTACCAAGTCAGAAAACAATTAATTTCTTCTTTTTAGAATTTAATTCATGGCTGCTGAAGGCCTGAAGAATCTTAACTGAAATGAAATAAGTATTTAATACCAAGAAGGAAGAACTCACTGGGATCATTCACTTCCATTTCTCATATAGCCTCTAATGTACAGTGTTGCCTAGTCCAAGCCATATATGCCCTCTCTCTTCTTGAGTTCATTCAATGTAATTTAGAGTGAACAGCTGTCCTTTATAGTATACAGGATAGTTTGAAGACAAAGGTAACTAGTGGAGAATATCAATAAATTAGTCAGTTTCTTAAATTAAAGAGAAGTTGGAACTTAAATCATTCAGACAATTTATAGGGAGATGAGGACTAGTATTTGTCTTTTTATAAGAAAAGGAAAGTGGTGATATTGTATTTTGAGTAAGTAAGGAAAATCGAATGACTCCACTGAGGACTCTCCTTCATAATATCCATTAAGGTAATGTAGCTTAGCAAATAAGTACTCTGAGATACTGGCCACAGAATTTCCCTGGAGTTTTTAATCCTCCTATGCATAATGGGATGCTGATTTTCTGGGCTTGGGTCTTCTTAATGTCAGATGCTCTCCACGGCAAATTAAACATGTTTACGACCCTTTTCCTTTTGCCTCATGTACTAGTGAATGGCTCTATAGCAAAGTCCAGAAGTACTCTTACATCTTCCCTTCTCTTCCTCTCAGTGGAAGCTGGTGACAGAGGAAGCTGGGGAATCACTTTGGCCTTGATGATACTTTAACTGATCTGTTACCAGGCTATTCAGTCACTTCAGATGATCATTCCTTCATATGAAAATCGAGGGTATGACTAATTGAGTCCTAGTGATCCTCTGGATATTTCATTGATGTGTGCAGAGTTCTGAGTACAATGTCTACCACAAAATCAGTGCTACATAAGTAGTAGTCATCATTGAACTCCTTCACAAATTAGTCTGACAATTCTTTGATAGTACTCTTAAAAAAAGTGAATTCATTAATGAGTCACATCTTTTTAAAAAATTAATCCAATTTTCTGATACTTAAGCATATTCTGAGAATAAAGAGAGCTAGAGAAGTGTGACCACTTGCCCCTAAAGGGAGTGCTGTTATAGGTTAAAGAAAAGTACAGACAATAGCTACAAAGTGCTTCAGTGGTGCTACTTTTCAATACCCTCACCTCAGATGAAATGGCGGTCTTTCTGCTGAGAGTTATCAAGCACCAATCCTTTTTTCTTTTCTTTTCTTTTCTTTTCTTTTCTTTTCTTTTCTTTTCTTTTCTTTTCTTCTTTTCAAGGCAGGGTTTCTCTGTGTAGCTTTGCACCTTTCCTGGAACTCACTCTGTAGCCCAGGCTGGCCTTGAACTCACAGAGATCCGCCTGCCTCTGCTTCTCGAGTGCTGGGATTAAAGTTGTGCACTACCACTGCCCGGCTTCAAGCACCAATTCTATCACGAGCAGCCATTAAGAATATTATTAGCTTCTATTTACTACATTATGTATGAGACATCATGATCAATGATGTCTGTCCATTGTTTTACTTGATTCCAAGTTCATTTCATGAGCCCAACTTCTTAATCACTGTGCTTTCTGCTTGTCTTTGGACTGGCATGTGTCACAGCTCGATGAGAACAAGTCTCTGAGAGACCATGGGGCTACTGTAGGTAGTAAAGGTAGTGCCATAATCTTAAAGATCCATAATATCTTGGATATTTTCTAAGCTGACTACAAAACCTTCTCAAATATTGTAGTTGGTACCTCTCACTACATCCTCAGAGAGCTTTGGCCACCTGGGTTTGTCTTTGGTGTGCTCATGCTACTCCACTTTGAACTTCCTGGTGTTCTGCGGTGGATTTCGTCTCTGAGATACATCATGCCCTTTCTGTCTACCGTTCAATCCATCACCCTTACCAAATCCTAAAGTTTGTGTTTGCATTTTGCTTCTGTGTTAACTCTTGGACTTTCCTGCAATTATAGTGAAATCTTGTTTATTACCTGAAATTTTCCCTAAACAATATACAGAACATGAAGAGAAGGCAATAAGAGGCATGTGAAAAATATTCCTAATATCCTAGAGATTTTTTGAGAAGTTTTGTCTATGAAAGTCACTTATCTTTGGTTCCTACTTCAAGTTGTGAATTGTGAACCCCAAGCAGCAAAGTTTCCTTTATTTTAAACTCTGACTAACTCACAAGATCCAATATCTTGAAGAAATTTATTTACATATCTGAGTTTTTAATCTGATCCCCTCCCTCCCTCTCTCCCTCCCTCCCTCTCTCCCTCCTTCCCTTCCTCCCTCCTTCTCTTCCTCCCTTCTTTCCTTCCTTCCTTCCTTCCTTCCTCCCTCCCTCCCTCCCTTCCTCCCTCCCTCCCTTCCTTCCTTCCTTCTACCTTTCCTCCTTTTCTTTCTTTTAGTAAACTTTGGTCTAAAAGTTGACCATGAGGACAATTTCAGTACTTTGACCCTTGATTTAGTTCAAATATATCTGAAAATTTTCGGTGTTAAATTCTGTATGCAAAGTAGGTTTTCTTATAAAGCCGCTTAGGGAATAAACTCAAAGGCTTAGAAAGTAATCACCCTTTGAATAAAGTTATTTAATCTAAACTGCCATGTGATGACTTTCTAAAACTCATTTTGTTTACACAACTTACAAGGAAAGGCCAAAGAATGTGTTTTCATTTTAGAATGTTATTTCTAATAGTGAATAAAAAAATAAAGTAGATGAAATTATCCATAATGGCTCCACTTGCAGACTAATTCTGCTATCATTTTCTATTTCCATAGATTCTTACAGATGACTTCCATGACCGATAAGAATTTATTTTTCCTGCAGATTGAGATTTTAGTATGGTTTGCAACAAATACATTTCCCCGGGGCTCTCTGATCCACATTCATGATATTCTAGTATTCCTCAAAAACAGAAAACTTAGGACTTGTACCTCAGAAACTTTTGTGTCTAACATCTTATTAGAGAATTGAGAAATATATACCAAAAGTGATAAAGTTATCACTCTAGCATATTTAATTTTGGAAATAATATCAAAATCTCATTTTCAAGCTGAAAACACACCATGAAGTTAACATAATTATGAATAAATATACTAGAGTATTAAATAAAATTTAGGTTTAATATACTAGTTGGCAAAGGTACCAACCCATACTTAGTAGAGAATGGGCAAAATGGCAATATGTGATTTATTTTCTCTCTCTTCTCTCTCTCTCTCTCTCTCTCTCTCTCTCTCTCTCTCTCTCTCTCTGTGTGTGTGTGTGTGTGTGCATGTGTATGGCTTTTAGGGTTCTGTTAAGGGTAGACATATGTGCTGCCAATACAGGCATGCATGTATGTACGTATATGGAGGCCAAACCATCTCAGTTTTTGTTCCTTGGGTGTTTTCTACCTTGTCTCTCACCTATCCTGTAACTCAACAAGCAAACAAAGCTGGTTGACCAATGGACCACAGAGATCAATCTATCTCTGCATTCCCAGCACTGGGGTTACAAGGACACAATACTATACCTGGTTTTTTTGTAGCCTAGGTTCTGGAGATTGAACAAAAGACAACAAAGGTAAACTAAATCACCTCATAAGCCATGAGAAACAATAATTTATTTCAAATTATTAACTTTGGGGAAAGTTTATTGTATATCAATATGTCATCAGAGGAACAGATAATGGAAAATCATACAAAGAGATTCAAGAGAAAGATGATGACATGTTTATATTTATTTCATCCTTAAATAAATAGTATCTTGAGATTAGAGAGCAGAACATACAGACACTGTCCTCTGATCTCACCTACATTCAAGTTTATGAGGAGTACTGAAGACTTATGGATGGGGTTGGGTGGAGTTCTCCCTTCTATACCCAAATTGTATTTCATAGATTCACAAAGGTTTACCATGGGTACAGAAAGGGGACCGAGAACTATAGAACACATGACTTGTGACATATGACTTTTGAAGTATCAGACTTCAACACTGATCATCAGTTAAGAAGTCTCCAGTATTTCTATATTTTTGCTGCTGAATGGAGAGGGGGCAGTAGGGAGGAGCAAGAATGGAAGAATCAGGTGGGAAGAAAGAGAGGAGATTGGATTGAAGGAGGAATTAGGGGGAGAGAGAGAGCTAAGATTAAAGGGAATTTGAAGGGCAGTATGGAAATCTAGTGCAGTGGAAAGTAAAAATGAATTGACTCCTAATGATATTCTGCTATACTCAGAGATCAGTATCTTACTCAGCCATCATCAGAGAGGCTTACTGCTGCAAGAGATGGGAATCCATGCAGAGTCTCATAGCCAGACATTACGCAGAAAGAGCGAGAGAGAGAGAGAGAGAGAGAGAGAGAGAGAGAGAGAGAGAGAGAGAGAAGGAGAGAGAAAAGGAGAGAGAGAGAACATACTTGGAGCACAGAGCTCTAAACTTCCTCAAATCCCCACCTCCTCTCAGAGCTCAGAGGAGGCAGAAGAAGTAGGCAAGACAGGATACCAGGAGAAACAGGCCCTCTAAAACCACTGAGCAAAGCTCACACTAGCTCACAGAGATTAAAGTAGTAATCAAAAATCTACATGGGTCTGTGCCAGATCCCCTGAATATAATAAACTATAGCTTTTAAGTTTAGTATTCTTATGGGGCTCCTGAATCTGTGAACAAATGGGTCTCTGATTCTTGGGCCTGATCTTGGGGCTCTTTTTTTAATGTTGACTTGTCAAACTTTAATATGATGGCGTTTGTTTTATCTTGTTTTACTTTATTTTTTAAAATTTGTTGCTATCTCCTAGAAGCCTGTTCTTTTCTAATGAAAGAAAGGGGTGGACCCAGATGGGATGGAACATGGTGAGAAACTGGGATGAGTAGAGGGAGAGAAAACTGTATTTAGATTATATTGTATGAGAAAAGAATCTATGTTTAATTAATATAGTACCTTTCTTAACAACACCTTTTTAAAAAATATTTTAATTTATAATTAAATTTTACATATCAGCCACAGATACCCCTGTCCTCCCTCTTCCCACCTTCCAGCAAGGCAAGGTCTCCCCTGGGGAGTCAGCCCAGCCTGGTAGATTCAGTCGAGGCAGGTCCAGTCCCCTCCTTCCTGCACCAAGGCTGCACAGTGTCTCACTCAGCATAGACCCTAGGTTCCAAAAGGCCAGGTCATGCATCAAGGACAGATCCTGGGCCCACTGCCTGGGGGCCTCCTAAACAGTTCAAGCTAATCAACACTCTCACTTATCCAGAGGGCCTGGTCCAGTTCCATGGGGGCTCCTCAGCTATTGGTTCACAGTTCATGTGTTTCTACTAGTTTAACAATGCCTTTTCTAACTCTGCAGGCTAAAATTTAAGTGTTTATTTGAAATTTATATGTTGACAATATTTTCATGCTTATTAAATTTTTTTATTAACTCTAATGACTAATTTAGATATTCTTTAGGGTTTTATTCTTTATGGAAATGGAATGTTTGTACAAATACTGAACGCTCTATTGACTTTTTTGATTGTTTAATTTTTGTTTCCTTTTAAAAGTTGTGCTTTCCGTAATATGATACTGTTGACCAGAACCATAAGGGTGGAGAATTTATGTTCCTGGTTTTGAAGGTAATGTTTCCAATATTTTGATTTCCTGTCTTTGAAGGTTTCTTTACCCTTCTAAAGTATTCCTACATACATCTTGATTGTTACCAATGTCCATAGCTCATTAATAAAAGTTAGATTTATACTAAGTACATTTTTCTCTCCAATACGATCATTTAATTTTTTTCATTCAAAAAAGAAAATTTCTCAATATGATATAAACAATAATGCTTCTTCCTGAAATTACCTTTGCATTCCTGAGGCTAATTATTCTTTCATGTCATTTATTGTACAGATTTGATTTGTTTAGTATTTTGTTCAGGAAATTTGCATATAGGCTCTTGAGGAAAATTGGCCTTTAAATTTCCTTCCCATGTTAGTTCTCAGTGTTTCCTTTTTTCCAGCATTCCATTTTATCCAACATTTTATGAAAAAATTATTTAAATTCAAAGAGAATTGTATGATTAATTCCCATGTCTGTTACTAAGAGAAGGCAAAGATCCTTTTATTGCCTACCTTGGTCCATTCAACCCCAACTTTTTTTGTCAGAAATGCATCAGACTATGCTGATGTAAGTTCTAAAAAGCATATTTCATTTGTAAGTATTGTATTAAGTTTTAAATAATAAAATTATCTCACATAATATAATATCAATATCCTGGTTGACATGTAAACTCATAGCCCCTTATCTTTATCAGATGCTCACATTTCACCCATAATCTCATAATTATTGAGATTTTTCCATAGTAGTATCTAAATGTATTTTACATATCAGACTCCCCATACATTTCTCTCAGATGTTAAGTATTGTGTTATCTTATTTCATTAATTCATTGTTGGAATTCAAACTTTCTGGATTTTTTTTCTGGTTACATTTGCTTTGATGTAGCATAAAATCTTTTCCTATAATCAAATTTCCTAGAAATTGGTAGATAGATAATAACAACTTCTCAAACCATTTTCCTCTTGGGTAATCTTTAAACACCAAATTATCATCAAAAAACTAATATTCACATATCAGTGGTATTTATAGCACTAGACATTAAAGTAGGCTATAAAATATTCACCAATTATATTTGAATATTTTAAAGCATTTATTAAAATGCCTGTATGTTTTGAAAACTATATGTATGTCATGTCATTTGCCAAGGAAAGCTATGGAAGCCAACTTGCTTTTCCTCAGGACAACCATTGCTCCTCAGGGATAAATAAGACTTCCACATACATTCAGAGTGTTTAAAAGCATGGGTTTAAGGGATGAGGTTTATTAATATTGTCACCATTGTTTGTTGTAGTTCAAAGTCATTCTAATGTGAAATGTTATCTTCATTCTGCCTGTACTTGCATAGGTGATGGACACAAGTTGATGACCCTGGCTGAATTAATGTCAAAGCACACACCATTTACCCACCATTTTCTCGACCCTCTCACAAAGAGGCAACAGGAGAGCAAGTTCATTGAGCCACTGTTCCTTGATATTGCAGCTAAAATATTGACTCAAAAGATTATATCACGCTTCCTACAAATCTTGCTACAAAGTTCAGACTTTTTCTACTTGCCTTCAAATTTTCCCTTCCTCTTTCAACTAATACCTCCTCATCATCAATAGTTTCAATTCCCAACTAATCAAAAATTTAATTACTAGCATATTATATATATATATATAATTACTACAAAACAAAGTGCCAAGATTATACATGTGAATATATGTATAAGAAGTATAACTTCTTTCTGGTGTAACCAAAGTACACAGCCAATATTTGTTTTCTTCAGTAACTCAACGTTGCAGTATTTTGCAACTGGTGTTACAGCATAATCCATAACACAGTTATCATTTTCTTAAATTTCCCAGCACAAAGTATCTGGGAGGAGGTGGGGAAAGTTCAAACTGCACCTACACCTGATAACAGAGCAGGGCTGCTGACAGGAAAGGGCTACATATGTAGCAATTCACAGTCTTTGCCAGGAAGAAACTTGTGATTTTGATGGGAACCTCCTAGAGCCCATGCCAAGTACCACCTACTTCCCTGACTTGCATAAGCATTCCAGTTATTCACTTTGATGCCCCTCCCTCAAATTCTCTTATAAAAGCAGAGTCATCTCTGTCCTGACAAACCATCCCAGATCTCTGCAAGACAGGTAAGTGAGAGCTGAAAAATGAGGAGAGTCTTACAGGGATTCACCTCTCATACCACAGAAGATATGGGAGAGTCCCTGCTCTCACAGAACAGAGGAATCTGGGAATCAGCAACAGTTTCCTGGGGGAGTTTTCAAGAGAAGGGGAGAAGATGGATTTTTTTTTTTTCATTTCAGAACCCAAGAAGGAGAATATTAGTGTGTGTATCTCTACAGTTAGTCAAACGAGAAGGGATGTGATGGTTCTCTCAACATGTCCTCTCTTACCATATTTTCCACCATGACTCTGGTTGTTCCTCCCTCACAGACAAGATGCTGCCTCACATGACACTTACCAGCCTGTCCTGGATGTTGCTCTCTTGCCTGATGCTCTTATCTCAGGTGCAAGGTAAGGTTTTCCTGCCTCTGGAACTGAATTCCCTGTTATCTAGAGCCCCTTGGCTCTGAAGAGTCTTATGTGGTAATGATGAAGAGAGTCCCACGCAGAAACACCACCTGAAAATCATCCATCATCCTGCTTTCCTCTAAGGCACTAATGACATACAGTGAAATAACAGCCCATTACTGAAACTAAAGAGGTTCCTATTTTTCTAGGAACTTCTAGTTGGTGAGTTTAAGAGTGGAAGTGGGGCAGTCAGTAATGAACTGATGAGAAAGAAAAGGAGTGGATGGGCCAATGCAAGACTTAGTATGCATAGTAGGAGAAGAGTAAAGCCTAAAATCAAAAGGAGACCATTTCTCATAAAGTCCATCAATTTCAAGACCAAGATGAGAAATAAAAGGTGACAGAGTCTGTATTGTGAACTTAATCTCAAAAGACTGACTTTACAGACATTTGCGAAGTTGATCATCCCATCTAAGCCACACTCTTCATTTCACTACACCCCTGTCTTTATCTCCTTCTTCCACCCCAGGTGAAGATGTCAAGGAAGATGTGCCCTCTTCACGAATCAGCTGCCCCAAAGGCTCCAGAGCCTATGGCTCCTATTGCTATGCCTTGTTTAGGATTCCTAAATCCTGGTTTGATGCAGATGTGAGTGCTAGAGGTTGCAGAAGAGGGAAACAGTGGGAAGTGTGTGCCAGTCACAGAAGAAGTGGGCTCTATTCCCCATGGTTCCTTGAGAATCAGAATTAATGCCCTGTCTTTAAGTAGCCTCTATTGTCTACATTTGCCCACCATTCACTAATGAGATCTCAGTCTGACTCATTCTTCCCTTTCTTACCTAGCTGGCCTGCCAGAAGAGGCCCGAAGGACACCTTGTGTCTGTGCTCAGTGGATCTGAGGCTTCCTTTGTGTCTTCCATGGTTAGAAGCAGTGTGAACAATGCCCAGTATGTGTGGATTGGGCTCCATGATCCTACACTGGTGAGATATCATCTCCTCTCACCTATCTCTCATAGATTTTGTTCCCTGGTTCATTTTCTGTGTTCATATGAGAAAGTCCCAATCATACACAGAGCTCACATTCTGGACTTCATCTGGGGTAAAGGGAAATCCCTGAGCTCTGTTGAGGTCCTAGTCTACAGATGACATTCAAGTAACTGACCACTGTCTGCTTTTACAAAGTTCCTAAATGAGACTTTGGAAATCTCTTCTGTGAGATTCAGGGTGTCTGCACCTATGATTCTGAGAGAACATCAAATGAGGAGGATATCCATATTTGTTCTTCAGAGAATAGATATGGGCCTTGAGGTTCAGAGAAATTTACAAAAGCACAACTTGCGATGTTCATTAAGGGCCATGTTATCTTTCCTGGGTTTAAATAGATTGTATCAGCAGAGATCTGATAATAGGAGGTAGATGCTCAGGTTGAATTCTGGGTAGTGTCTGAAAGACTAGATCAATTCCATGAAGCTGGACATAGGTATCAGCTACTCCGAGGAAGGGATCATGCAAGCAGAGCTTCAGTTGCCGTTCTTTTCCCGTGTCTCCCTCTTCTCTAGGGCCAAGAACCCAATGGAGATGGATGGGAGTGGAGCAATGCTGATGTGATGAATTTCTTCAACTGGGAGGTGTCTCCTTCCAGTTCTTCAGGTGGTTATTGTGGCAGCCTGTCACGAAACTCAGGTAAGAAAGAGGGCAGTCTCCTCTGAAAACCAGGGTTTTACCACTCTTCTTCTGTTCTCCATCTCTTGTCTCCTTTCATGTCTCCTTCCTTTTATCTTCTCCCTGGAGTGAAACACTAGTAAGATGACTGAAAGACCCTGACCTCCAGACCCATATCCTTGATGCCCCTTCTTTGAGTTTATGAAATGTCTCTTCCCCTTTTATTTTACTTCTTCTGTGTCTGCAGGATATCTGAAGTGGAAAAATTATTATTGTGACTCAGAGTTACCATATGTCTGCAAGTTCAAAGCCTAGAGAACAGAGTTAGCAGCCCGAGTTTAGCATGCACCTCACCGTGATCAAGAACCCAAGTGTGAAGTTGGATGCCCAAGAAAGGAACATCCTCCCTGCACTGCAAACCTGACCTCTAGTGATTTCTCCTCTTATGCTCTTGCCTTGCTTTCATTTGAGGCTCTCCTGTGTGTACTCAGGCCTGTGTTCTCAAAGTGTAATAATAAAATACATAACTCATACCTATATCCTTTTGGCTCTCTTCATTTAGTAAAGGAAGAAAGTATATCAGTTAAAGGAAAGAGATAAGCAGAGTTAAATTTTTGAAAAAGACCCAGTTATGCTGGAAAGGGAGAGACATTTTCTGTAGTAGTTAACCACAAGTGTTTTCATGCTCCTATAAGCTATCCTTCATGCATCTGTAAAGAGTCCTAACTAAACCTGTAAGATCTCTCTCTCTCTCTCTCTCTCTCTCTCTCTCTCTCTCTCTCTCTCACTCACACACACACACACACACACACACACACACACACACACGACAAAAGCATGAAAGTAAAGGGGGGAAGGGAGTAAATAGGAAGAAGGAAGGGAATCAGTGATAGTGGAAGGGAGATGAGATATGGGGACTGCATCCAAAGTACATGGCATACGTATGTGAAAGTGTCATAATGAAGCTCATTATTATGTATAATTAACACAGGCAAATAAAAGCAACAAAACTAAAGGATATATATGTGAATACATCTATATCAGTTTAAATACAAACACATCTGTTAAAAATTGAAGGCTGAAGAAAGATAAGCAATAGTATTATTAGAAAAATATTGGAATAAGTATATTAACTTTAGCAAAGTCCAATTTCAGAAAACAAAACATTATCAAGAACCATTTGAAAATCTTAAAAGTTCTCAGTTGTTTAAGAACACGTGCCTGAGAACAAGACTGCAAATCTGTGTGGCAATGACTTTCAGACCCACAGTAGAAATAGACAAAACCACTTCAGATATTTGACCTATGGCAAGGCTGCTTCTGCTACATGCACTGTACGATGCTAACATAGTTGTTCAAAATGATCTGGCTTCATCCAGCCTATCCATAGGTCAGGAACCTATATGTTGCTTACCATATCGGTTACTAACCCTAGATTAGCAAGAAAGGGCATGCTTGGAAGAAAGTAGTTTTGACTGTTGTCATGGTGTTTCTTGCCACTGCTAGGCATTCTTAGAGTACCATAAATCATTACTGAAAAATCTTCCAGTAGTATTTACTATTGAATACATAACGTTTTGAAACTTTATAAAGTCAAAATATCTTAAGCTTAGTCATTTTGAGTTGGAGAGAATCTCAAGATTTTAATACTTTTTTTCTTTTAGTAATTGATAGATAAGCAGACAAAATATAAGGATGTAAATAGTTGACTTGACCAGTGCAGTCAGTCAACTTAATTTGTTTGACCTTCAGAGAACACCTCAGCCAGGTCTGGTGTGGTGGCGCATACCTGTAATCCCAGCAATCAGGGATCCCCAAAGCAGTCATGACCCACAGGTTAAGAAGCATTTTGAGGATAATCCAAGCTAACTCGTGAGGAAATACAAGAAAAACTGCAATGTGTAAGATAAGCGAAAGAGAAACAGTAAGACTAAAATTCACTGAGGCTGAAAATGTGAAACCAAGGGGAAAATATTAACAAAAGAGGAATAATAACCATTTAAAAAATCTGTAGAATTTATGAATCTCCATCCATCCAACCAAATAAAAATAAACCACATGTGAGTAATGTTACAAGAGAAACATATATTGCTTTGAAAAATATGTATGTTATGAAAGTGAAAGGAAAGAAAAAGGTTCTGCCAGTCATTGGGCACGAGGCATCTTTTGTATACAACTGAGACCCTAATTTGAGATCAATGTTCTACTTATAGACCAAATGGGGAATATAGTTTTAGTAATTAGTTTAAAACACTGCTTTATAAAGTGTGGGCTTTGGTTTAGTGGTGATTAAAAGTTTTAAGTCAATTCTGTGAATAACAACTAATATAACTGTCTAAATAAAGTGGTTAGAATATAAAATGACACATTATATTGAGTAAAGTTAAAGAAATACTATTTATAAAATTTTTATTACAATCATTTGTGCACACATGGATAGTACAAATATAAAATTATATTTCTTGCTTTAAAGGTGTTTTGTGATTTCTGGTTTTTTATGCTGGGAACTGAACTCAGGGCCTTATGAATGCTCAGCAACAACTCTACCACTGAGCTCTAGCATTCCCAGGCAAAAAGAGAACAAAAATCTTATTTTAAATAGCAGTTAAACCTTTGAATACCACTCAAAGTAACACAGGAACTTTGAGGTAACTATAGATGAATTAAATAAACTACCAGTAGAGGGAGAGTTAGGCCAACACACAGTGTAGTTCCAGGGACAAAAAGAAACCGAGTTTGCTGTTTGCAAGAAAAGAAGGATTTGGAGAATACATATTAGGAAATTAAATATGTTTAATCTTTTTTATCCCCTCTGAGACTGAGTTATAGTTCATCTCCCAGAACTGAGTTCAAAACCTTGCAAATGAAAGTACATATAATGTAAATAACAAAGGGCTCCAAACTGTGAGCCCAAAGCTAACCAGGAATGAGTTGCAGAAAGCAATTTGAAAGAATAACTGAAAACCTAGAATGTGAAGGTTCTTTACACCTAACAAATCATTTGATTTCCTGGAGAATCTGCCCCCCACCTCGCTCCTAATAAAGAGCTGGGTGCTGGTTATAAGTTCCATGAGATGATGCTATCATAGATTCTGCCATGAAAGCCTAAAAGTGAAGTCATTAGAACCTGTTTCTTAGACTTCTGGAACCCTGTGCCTTGGCTTTGACTCTAATGTGTTGATGGAATGCTGAATGCAGAGAGCGGCACAAAGATTCTCAATGAAACTTGGGGAGAGTTCCCTCAGTGGAAACAATCAAATTTCAGTGGTTGTTGCTTACATATAACTTCATATTCACATACTGCTTTAAGTGTGTGAGCTTGCTCATAATTTTAGCTGCCAAACTTTCCTGAGTTTTCTTGTTGTCTACTGTTTGACTGCCGGCTTCTGCAGAATCTTTGAGGCACTATGAATAGCCTGTGGGTTTTTTGTGTTTTGGCTTTGCAGCTGTTTCAAGGTCAGCCTTGGTTGGTTTGTTCTAACCAAGAAAACATGTCAGAAGTGAGAGCATGCCCTGTCTATGACTAGGTCACAAGACTCTCTTCTGTCTATTAAAAGATGGTATCCACTTGAGGATCAGCACTTGAGGTTGTCTTCTGGCCTCCACAAGTATAGACTAGGCAAAACCCTCATATATATATATATATATATATATATATATATATATATATATATATATATATATATATATATATGAATGCACTCATACACCCACACACAATGTCAGTGCATTTGGGATTGGACATATTCTATTCAGCCCTCTGAGAAAACTGAAACCCATAATAGCACCTTGAGCACAGTCCCATAGATAATCCTGGTACTGAAGCTCAGCAAATCTATGCTCATTGTAAGAATAAGTGTTTGTCTCTATAAAGAAAAATAACTACAGTAGTTTCCTAGTATGATATAGGGGAAATAATTGCCTTTTGAAGGAAATGTTTCATTTTGGAGGAAAAGCACATAACTGGTGTGTTAGATATCCAAGTCAATGCAGCAAGACCATTCTTTACCTTGACCTAAACTGTGCTGAATTGGAATCTACTGTTCTACTTGGATTGTAATCTAATTATATATCATAATAAAGAATTGCTTCTGGAATTTGTTTTGGTTTTTGATGCAGAGATTTATCTGTCTTCAAATGGTTGGTTTTGACTATGGTATGTCTATTCATTATTTCTTGTTTACACATAAAGGTGTCCTATTTGGTTTGGGGTGATGGAGGTGGTGTTTGTATGCAAGAGAGAAGAGTACTTATTTTAGATGCTTGCTCAAAAATAAAAAGAAGATTGTTGTTCTAAAATATTAAAAACTGTTATTCACTTTAAGCTAGATGTGAACAGAAACTGTCTTGGATCCAGACAAATACAGTTCAATTCAGGAAAAGGCTGTCCCTGCACTGGCTGTTTAAGAACAGACCAGGCCCTGGAAAAGTGGCTGAATAGTTAAGAACACTTGTTGCTCAGGCAGACGACTGGCTTAGGTTTTCTGCACTCATACCAGATGGCTCACAACTGCCTGTGACTCCAGCTCCAATGCGATCTGATGCTCAGTTCTGGCCCCTAATGGCACCTGCACACACATGGTGAACATGCGGATCATCAAGGCACATATATACCCATAAAATAATAAAAAAAGAACAGGAGGAAATAAGGAAGGAAGGGAAGAAGGGAGAGAAGGAGAAGGATGATAGATGCTGAGATGTGCCACAGATTTGTGTATTATTTTTCTCTGGGTTTCCTTTAAAGTGTGGATAAGGCATGTGTCTTTAATAACTTTACAGGATATATGAGCTCAAAAATGCAAGAACTTCTCTCCTTTCAAATATGGCATGATGATCCATGCCTAAGATCTCAGGATGTTGAAGCAGGGGTATCTATCTTATTTTGAGGCCAATCTGATGATTGTAATGAGTTCCCATCAAATAACACCACAGCATGACACCCAATCCCAAAACATGAAACACAACGGAACTCACCCATTGGTGGATCCTGGCAGTCAAGAAGCAAAGACAAACAGCAACAAGAAGCAAACTATCCCCCAGCAACTTCTCAATTTGCTTTATTCATGCTAGCGGCACCCTTGGGCTATTCTGTTTCTTTGGGATCAGTCCCGAGGCTTCCCTGCCTTTGGCGCCCATCACACTTCAATCTCCTGGCTCACACAGCATCTGCTGGGAGAATTTACCTTCTCTCTCCTCTGATTATGCCCCTGTTGAATTCTTTTGGTTGTCAGTCCTTTCTCTGGCCCAGCTCCCTAATCAGTTCCCACTAGAGGGGCTCAGGGAAGAATCATGTTTCCTTTGTGTCTCTATAAAGCCTATTTGTAGGGAGGTAGAGGAGGATGGGCATGGGCTGGAGGGGTGGGGTGTGAATCTGCTGATTACAAGCAAGACTCACTCAGAGAAGACATAAGATTTCATTAAAGTACACAATAGCTTACCATGAAAACAAGAAGTGACAGAGCATATGCTTGTGACTTGCAAAAACTGCAAATTAGACACAGTGTGCACATGCTAGCAGCCTACTAAATGCAGTATGTCACCATTTAAATTCCTGGCATCCTCCACACCCCTCCGCCCCCATCAGCTGGCATAATCTGAGCTCTGCAGACCTCACCCCATCTGCTTTTCCACCCAGCAGCGCTAGCCCACCCTTGAGTAAAACCCAGGAAGGCTCACCAACACGAAGAAGCCAGAGATGTTTTTGAGGGGATCCCAGCCATTCTTTGAATCTCAGAATGAAGTGTGAACAGCTGGCACAGTACTTGTGCCAGCCTTAAGCTCACAGCTCCCAAAACCACAGAGCTCCAAATGAACTGTCCTCGGGCAGGGAAGCAGCAGAAATTGAAAGTGTTTCAAAGTCGACACAAGCTGTTTATTGTTCCTTAAATCTGAAAGCATCCGTGTCCCACCACCAAGCTTCTATGATGTTTGGAACCTCCAGATTCTCTCAGGTAGAAAACTGGTTGGTGTGTTAAACAAACACCATTGGTACTCTGCTCTCTGAAAACTTCACTACTGCTTCCTTACTGTTCCTCTCTTCCCATTATCCTGCTCCTCCCACTATCAATACCTTCCCTGCAGATTTTTTTTTGGAATAAAAGCAAAACCATCTTGTATCTGAAATAAGGAGGTGAGTCTTGAAAGGAATTGAGTGATTAGCCCAAAATGGGTGGCATCAAAAGCCTGAAAATAGTTTCAGGAATTCTAGAGGGCACCAGAACTCTGGGGTCTAGTGGCAATGTGGGAACCTACCTTATAGGAAAACAGCAATATCAAAGATAACTCTGCCCATTGACTGAGCTGCCAGTAGACCACTCTCCAAATGCCCTCTCAGAAATCAGTTTCTGGTCACCCTCAAGTGACAAACATCTGTGTTTTTCAAACACTTCCTGCTGGAAGGTTCTGTGATTCTACATAAAATTTTCCCTGGACCTAAAGTGTTTTAAATCACAGAAAAGTTTTAATATTCATGCTTTGTTTCTGGGGGGAGTAGACATTATATTTTTCTCAATTAATATTCCTAAAGCAAACCTATTAATTACCTTCACCCATCAGCAGAGAGCAGCTGCCAACTAATTCTGTCTCTACAGGTCCCATGTCACAAAAATGCCGTTCACTTTGGGATGCATTTCCTCCCATGATGATGTTTTAAGCTTTGGAACTGTTGGTCTCAGCTAATGGGGCTGTTTCAGAAATTTGTGCAAAATTTAGTAGGTAGAACAGAGGGCACATATCTGGAGGCCTTGTAGCCTGGTACCACTTCCTGTTTCCTCTCTGCTTCCTTAATGCTGATACACAGTGACAGCTGATGCCCTTGTAGCCTTAGCTTCCCTCTCTGTGCTACAGCTACCCTACAGTGATGGAATGACCTGCTACCTCTTGACTAGAACACCTCCTTCTCCACTAAAGCTGTTCATTGTCAGATATTTCCTTACAAAAATTAGTTTAAGGTCCCGTAATTTAAAAAGACCGGGTTTTTGCTTATTATCCCAGAATATTATTGCTCTTACAAAGTAACAATGGCCAACATTTATTGAAACTTGATGAGGTGCCTGGTATTTTATGAAATCTCTAGATGCATTAATGTATATATTCATCAAATAAAACCTACATAGCAAATATTACCACTGCCCAGTTTAATACACAATGGGATACACGGTACAATAGAATTACATGGCTTAGCCAAGGTTGTCAACATCATGGTCTCTGGTCTGACTCCAGATTATAAAATGAAGAATGAGAAAGACTCAATGTCACCTTCAGCCTTCTTTCTATATTAAACTGTCACTAACAGGTAAATCACATAAGCAAGGGAATCCAGGATTGTCAACTTCCTAAGATTTTTCTGTTTGTCTCTTTTATAAAAATGGAGATTGTAAAAAATCACTCACTATGGCTAGAGGGAAACTTCATAGGCATCTTTAAAATCAGGTCATTTAATTTCTTCCATCAAGTGAAAAATCTATGCTTCCTTAAAAGTTTACAAGGTGAATATATCTATTTTTCTATAAGTAACGCATTTAATCTTATTCTTCAGTTACCAAAGGATATAGAATGTATGAAACTAGTATGTTTGTAACAATGACAGGATTCTCTAACTGAACTGAAGAAATAATTATATTTGTTTAACCAAAAAAGTTGTCATCTAACTTACACAGAGACAAACCATAGCATACACGCATACATACATTCATGCACAACTATAATCAAATGATAAAAGTTTAAATTATCACCAAAATTATGTGGCAGTTTATCTTTTAAGAATGTAAGTTTTTCTTTCCTTTAAAATTTTGAATGACTTTTCAAGTATAAAAGATCTATTATTTCAAAATGTATAACAAAATGCTTTGCCGTACTTTTTTACTTTTACCTTACAGATTTCTTCGCACATATATTACAGTTTCTGAGTATGGGATTTTTATGGGATTTGTGTGTGTGTGTGTGTGTGTGTGTGTGTGTGTGTGTGCGTGCGCACGCACGCGCACTTTAGAATCTGTGTTTCTTGTGCTTATTCTTTGGCTCATCTGTTTGTTTCTTTGTTTGTTTTTGTCCTATTCTCCTTTGTTTGTTTCTATTTTTAGATGCTTGTTTGTGTTCTAATGAGAAAGATAGAAAGAAAAGGTGTGGGTTTGGAAAAACACATATGGAAGTGGAGAGGATCTGGGAGGTATTGGGGAAGGGAAAACCAAAATTAAAATATATTGTATGAAAGAAATTCTATTTTCAAATTAAAACAATGGTTGGTACTTAGCAAAGTTTGAATGAAACAGATTTAAAATAAAAAGCACCTGACATATTTCTCATATAAATACCTTTATAGATATAGTAGCTATATGTCTGTTAAGATGGTTGTCCTCTCTGCTTATGGATGTGTCCAGCCAAATTCTACCTAAAAGATAATGCAACTGAGGATTTGCTGCATCTGTACTTCACAGTTCTTCAAGATTTATCTCTTTGTTTACAGAATCTGCAAGGTGTCCTTAGATCATGTTCTACAAAGTCCTCCAAAGTTTATTCCAGGCCACTGTCCTTATATTCCCTCTGTAAATCTCTGAAAGGCGATAAATTGTATCCTGTATATCCTGTGTTACTAGTCCCCAGTTGATTCACTTTCTTGGGAAGCCACTGATAGGAATGAGAGAACTTAAATAACTGTAGCTAATGTCTGCCAATAGCTAGTACTCCATTTCCCCCCTTGCCATAGAGATTTAGATGTCTTACACAGGCATTATCTCCATCTGGCCTATATTATTTGGTAGGGATGTGAACAATATTGTTTGAAAAAACTGGACTGGAGTGAAAAGGATCAGAGAAAGTCCCAGAAGACCAAGGGGATTCTTACTTCCTCTCTGTAGATACCCTAGAACTTGATTGTAACTTGACCCTTTCTGCTTAAAAGACAAATTCTCACTGAGCACACACTTTTGTCACCTGCTTTCTGTACTAGGAACCATTCTAAGCACTTTATAAAAAGAATCACATCCTATTTATAGATAGGATAGATAGATAGAAATAGATGAAAGAGCCACTGGTAGCAATGTATTCAACTCATAAAACAGAGGGCAGGGAAGTTTTTTTATTTGGTTGATGTCTAGGTATAAATGAGATACTGTCAATCACTTTGTGATTAACATTTCTTGTAGCATGAATCTTAAAGAGTCTTATTAATAAAATCAAGCCTGGGCCAGTTATTGGGGTGAATGCAGGAAGATCAGAGTAACAAAACAAGCCCCAGCCACCTTACCTTGCCAATTTTTCAGCTGATCCTGTTTCCTCAGACTGGAAACCTATGTGTCCTTATCCTAATGCATCTCAGCTGAACTGCTGCTCAAAAGCCTAAAATCTTGACCAGCCAAAAGCTTCTGGTCCTTATGCCTTATATACATTATACTTATTGTGTATAGTTTCTCTTATATTAGTTATAACCTTTTAATTTTTATTAGACAAAAAAGGGGAAATGTGGTGATATTTTATTTGTGCTTTAATAAAACTTGCCTGGAGATCAGGGGAAAAGGCCAGCCATTTTAAGTAAACAAAAAGTTGTAGTGGATAGCCATCCCAGCATTAGCCTGGAAGTTCTAATCCCCATTGAGGCTTCAGTAATGGTCACGCCCACAAGGCAGGGCGGAGGAGGAAGCGGAAGACCAATGATCGGGAAGAGGTCACTCTCTTGGTTCCCGGACTCTGGACGCTGGAGGTAGACCGAGCAGAGTTCTCCAGAGAACAAGGCCGGACTGTACTATACCCTTGCCAGACCCTGTAACCTACCCCCTCATTTGTAAGTACCCCACAAAATAAACCTCCCTTTTAACTACGTGGAGTGGCCTTAATAATTTCACCAATAAAAAGTCAGGCAGCACATGCCCTTAATTCGATCACTTATCAAGAAGGGTCTCTGTGTGTTCAAAGCCATACTAGGGAACAGAGCCAAGCACAGTGACTTGTGCCTTTAATCCCAGTACCATCTATAGAGACCTGGATGTCTGTACAGACAGACAGTGACAAGGAAGTGAAGTAGCTGGGCTAAGATAGCCAATGAGAGGGCAGAACAGCAAGGCAGTAAAGGCGTGGGTAAGACAGGAAGTAGCTCACATTTGGGAGCTGCAGAGCTGGTGAGGTAAGGTTGGCTGGTGGCTTTGCCTATTTCCCTGATCTCTCTAAGGCTTTCACTTCTATATTTGGCTCCATGTTTGTTTGTTTGTTTTGTTTTGTTTTGTTTTGTTTTTGTTTTTGTTTTTTTTACTAAGACCATTTAGAAATTAGTCTACAGAGAAGTGATGGTGGGTACTGACAACCAGGGTATGGAAGAGCAAGGTAGATCAATGAGAGAGAATATATGTTGGGGTTAGAGACCATATTCCATAGGTTCCCTTTCTTTTTTGTTGTTGTTGTTTTTTGTTTTTGTTTTATTTTGTTTTGTTTTTTCAAGACAGGTTTTTTCTGTGTAGCTTTGTGCCTTTCCTGGACTAGTTCTGTAGACCAGGCTAGCCTTGAACTCACAGAGATCCATCTGCCTCTGCCTCCCGAGTGCTGGGATTACAGGCGTGCGCCACCACCGCCCGGTGGTTCCCTCCTCCAAAGACAGTCTAGGGAGGATGGGAAAGAAGAGGACAAGGAAAATCATGAAGAGGTCCCACTGGCAGCAGCCCCTTCAACATCAGTATCACTGCAATTTCAATTACCAATGCAGATGGCTCAGAGAACCCTAAAGCACAGGATAGCAAGGAGACAAAAGAAACCAATTTTGTATGTTTGCTTTTCTTCAGACAAGGTCTTACTATGTATTCCAAGCTGACTTGAAACTCACATGCCTAACCTGGCCTGTAACTTGTAATTTCAAATGTATCATTATGAGAGTCAGTGTTTAGCACTGAGCTGTTTCCCTAAAAACTGTTAAAAACAAAAACAAAAATGAAAAAACCTTACCTTTAATATTTCAGAATTTTATATATTTAAAGAGGAAATTAAGTATGACAGTATATTTTGTTTACCTCATTCGTCATAAATTTATCTAGTCATTAATTTAAAGATTGCCATTTAGCATCAGATATAGGATTCCAGTCCTCAATTTTTTTCTACCACTGATTCATTAAACATTTTAAACCCAGGAAGTCTCCTGACATTTCCAAATTGGTTATGGCTTTAATTTGTTTAACTGAGCAAGGAAAATGGCTCTTTTAAAATTTAACTATGTGAATCCCTCTAGAGTATCAAGACACCCAGGCATTCATGCATCTAATAATTCTCATAAACCCATGAAAAAGTACAGATTCTAGGTAGAATTTTTATTCGTTCATTCAACTTTGGTAACAATATGCTCATAAACTAATATGCAAACTATGTGGATGGAATTTTAAAAATTTCTTTAACAAAGAAATCCTGAGAATGTTAGAATCCCTTTGATCCCAGATACCCAAATGTTGTAGAATATTATATTAAGATCTGTTACATTTTGCTTATGCTGTGGAACATTTGTTGAATGATGCAAACATGGGTTGCATTCTTTTATGTTGCATTTGTTGAACTCTGTGAAGCTGTGTTACTTTGCTAGTCTAAAACAAATGATTGGCCAAATAAGAGCTGAATGGCCAATAGCAAGGCAGGAAAAAGAATAGGTAGAGAGAATACATAGGAAGAGAAACCTGAGAATAAAAGATTGAGGAATAAGAAAAGAAGAAAGAAAAGGAGGACCAAGACACAAGGGGCCAGTCACCAAGCTACACAACCAGCATTGGAGTAAGAAAGAAAGGAAGGGTATACTCCACCCATTGCAGGCCCAGTTTCAGGCCAGAAGCCAGGCCTCCTACAGGCAGGTCTGACTATCATCACTCCCTATTGGCCCCTGTAACCTACCACCCCCATCACCCCCAAAACCCTCCAAGACCACAGCTGCTCCCTGAGACAAAGACTCCACCAGCTCTAATTGTACCAAGAGGCAAATCTTTCTTCTCCTCGCTGATCACCCCAGCTTCTAGACTTTAGGCCCAGGAGCACAACTACTATCCACATACCCAACCTATTGCAGGCCCAGTTGCAGGCCAGAAGACAGGACTCCTGCAGGAAGGCCCAACTACTCCACCCCGACTAGACCCAGTAACCTACAAGCCCCAATCCACCCCCCAAACCTACTCCTCCTCGGAAACAGCAACTGATTCCTGAGACATAGACTCCACCAGCCCCAATTGGACCAAGAGCTGTGATTGGGCCAAGAGTGGCTCCCTGAAACAAAGGCAACATGTGTACTAATTAGAGGAAGAGATGGGTAGATGCCAGTGCAAGAATACATTCACAACATAAAGAGCAATACAGCACCACCAGAATCTAGTGGTTCAAAATCAGCAAGACCTGAAATCCCAATGTAGAAGAAGCAGAAGAAAATGACCTTAAAAATGACATTAAGAAGATGATAGAGGCCTTTAAAGAGGAAATTCTTTAAGAAATTGAGAAAAAAACAAACAAAAAATTGGAAGAAATCAATAAATCCCTTAAAGAAAGCCAGGAAAACCAAGAAAAAGCAATTAAACAGTTAAAGAAAACGAGTTCAAGATCTGAAAATTGAAATAGAAGCAAGGAAGAAGACACAAACCGAGGGAATAGTGGAAATCTGAGTAAATGAGCAGGAACTATAGATGTGAGCACAACCAACAAAATAAAAGAGATGGAAGAGAGAATCTCTGGTGTGGAGGCTACAATAGAGGAAATAGATTCATCAGTCAAAGAAAATACTAAAGCCAAAAATGTCATAGCACTCAGGAAGTGTGGGATACCATGAAAAAGCCAAACCTAAGAATAGTAGGGATAGAAGGAGGAGAATACCAATGCAAAGATACAAAAAATATATTCAACAAAGTCATAAAAGAAAACTTTACCAACCTAAAGAAAGAAATGGCTAAGAAGACACAAGAAGGTTGGAGAACACCAAACAGACTGGACCCAAAAGAGAAGTCCCCTTGCCAATGAATAATGAAACCACTAAATGTAGAGAATAAAGAAAAAAAATATTAAGAGTTGCAAAGGAAAAAAGGCCAAGTAAAATATAAAGGCAGACCCATCAGAATAACACTTGACTTTTCAACGAAGACTCTGAAACCCAGAAGGTTCTGGACAGATGTAATGCAGAATACTAAGAGACCTATACTAATATACCCAGTAAAACTTTCAATCACCATAGACAGAGTGAAGAAGACATTCCAAGACAAAATCAGATTTAAACAATACCTATCCACAAATCCAGCCCTACAGAAAGCACTAGAAAGAAAACTCCAACCTAAGGAAGTCAGATGCACCCACAAAAACACAGGCAATAGATAACTCCACAGTAGTAAATCCCAAGGAAGGGAAATACATAGATACTACCACCAAAAGATAACAGGAATTAACAATCACTGATCATTAATAATCCTTAATATCAATGGACTCAATTCACCTATAAAAAGACACAGGCTAACAGATGGATATGAAATCAGGATCCGTCCTTCTGCTACATACAAGAAACACACCTCAGCTTCATAGACAGACACTAACTCAGAGTAAAAGGCTATGAAAAGACTTCCAAATCAAATGGACTTAAGAAGCAAGCTGGTGTAGTTATTCTAATATCTAACAAAATAGACTTCAAACTTAAGTCATTTAAAAGAGATTGAGAAGGACATTACATATTCATCACAGGAAAGATCCACCAAGATGTAGTATTAATCCTGAACATTTATGCCCCAGATGCAAGGTCACCCACATATGTAAAAGAAACATCACTAAAGCTTAAATCACACATCAAATTCCACATGCTAATAGTGGGAGACTTCAACACCACACTCTCACCAATGGATAAATTTGCCAGACTGAAACTTAACAGAGAAATAAGGGAACTAACAGATGTTATGATTCAAATAGACTTAATAGATAACTTCAGATTTACACCCAAACACAAGAGAATATACCTTCTTCTCAGCACCCCATGAAACCTTCTCTAAAACTGACCACATGCTCAGTCACAAAGTAAACCTCAACACATACAAAAAATTGGAGTAGCCTTCTGTATTGTATTGGACCACCATGCCTTAAAGTTAGAATTTAACAACAACACAAATTACAGAAAGCCCACACACTCATGGAAACTGAATAATGCTCAACTGAATCACCACTGGGTAAAGGAAGAAATAAAGAAAAAAAATTAATGACTTCCTAGAATTCAATGAAAATGAATGTACAACATACCCAAACTTATGGGACACTATGAAAGCAGTACTAAGAGGAAATGTCTACTCTAAATGTCTACATAATGAAGTGAGAGAAATCTTATATTAGGAACTTAATAGCACACCAGAAAGCTTTTGAGGAAAAAGAAGAAAACTCACCCAGGAGGAATAGATGGCAGGAAATAATCAAATTGAGAGCTGAAACAATAAAATAGAAACAAAAAGAACAGTACAAAGAAAGACTCAATGAAACAAAGAGTTGGTTCTTTGAGAAAATCAACAAATAAGCAAATCCTTATCCAAACTAACTAAAAGGCAGAGAGAGAACAACCAAATTAACAAAATCAGAAATGAAAAGGGAGACATAACAACTGACAACAAGGAAATTCAAAAAATCATCAGGTCATACTTCAAAAACCTGTACTCCACAAAATTGGAAAATGTAAAAGAAATGGAAAATTTTCTGTATAGGTACCACATACCAAAATTAAATCAAAACCAGATAAACTCCTTAAATAGAACTATAACTCCTATGGAAATAGATGCAGTCTTAAAAGTCTCCCACCCACACCCCCCAAAAAATAGCCCAGGGCCAGATGTTTTCAGTGTAGAATTTCAAAGAAGAGCTAATATCAATACTCCTCAAATTGTTCCACACAATAGAAACAGAAAGAACATCGCCAAGCCCTTTCTATGAGGCTATAGTTACCAAACCACACAAAAATGCAATGAAGAAAGATAATTACAGACCAATCTCCCTCATGAACATTGATGCAAAAATATGCCATAAAATACCGGCAACGTGAATCCAAGAACACACTCTAAAAAAGCCATCTTTCATGATCAAGTAGGCTTCATCTCAGAGATACAGGGATGGTTCAACATAGAAAAATCTGTCAATGTAATCTATCATATAAACAATTTGAAAGAAAAAAAATCACATGATCATCTCATTAGACGCTGGAAAAGCCTTTGACAAAATTCAACACCCCTTCATGAAAAAGGTCCTGGAGAGATAGATCAGGAATACAAGGAACACACCCAAACATAATAAAGGCAATTTACTGCAAGCTGACAGCCAACATCAATTTAAGTGGAAAGAAACTCAAAGCAATTCCACTAAAACCACAAACAGGACAAGACTGTCTACTCTCCCCATATCTATTGAAAACAGTACTTGAAGTTCTAGTTAGAGCAATAACATAACAAAAGGAGATCAAGGAATATAAATTGGAAAGGAAGAAGCCAAACCTTTGCTGTTTGCAGGTGATATGATTGTCTATATAAATGACCCCCAAAATTTTGCCAGGGAACTTCTACAACTCATAAACATCTTCAGTAATGTGGCAGAATATAAGATTAACTCAAAAAAAATCAGTTTACCTCCTATACATAAATGATGAATAGGTCTACAAAGTAATCAGAGAAACATCACCCTTTACAACAGCCACAAATAATATAAATATCTTGGGTTAACTCCAACCAAACAAGTTAAAGATATGTATGACAAGGACTTTAAGTCCTTGAAGAAAGAAACAAAAGACACCAGAAAATGAAAAGATCTCCCATGTTCACTAAATAGGTAGAAACAACATAATAAATATGACAATCTTACCAAAAGTAACCTACAGATTCAATGCAATCCCCATTAAATCCCAACACAATTCTTCATAAACCTCAAAAAACAATATTCAACTTCATATGGAAAAACAGAAAACCTAGGATATCTAAAACAATCCTTTATGATACAGCAACTTCTGGAGGCATCGCCACCCCTGACTTCAAGCTCAATTTTAGAGCTATAGTAATAAAAACAGCTTGATATTGGCATAAAAAACCAACATGTGGACCAATGAAATTGAATTGAAGACCCTGACATTAATCCACACACCTATGAACACCTGATTTCTGACAAAGAAGCCAAAACTGTACAATGGAAAAGAAAAAAAGAAAAAAGAAAACATCTTCAACAAATGATGCTGGCATAACTGGATGTCGACAAGTAGAAGATTACAAATAGATCCATATCTATCACCATGCACAAAACTCAAATCCAAGTGGATCAAAGACCTCAACATAAATCTTGCTACACTAAATTTGATAGAGGAGAAAGTAGGAAGCAGCCTAGAAAGCATTGGCACAGGAGACCACTTCCTAAATATAACACCAGTAGCACAGACACTGAGGGCAACAATTAATAAATGGGACCTACTAAAACTGAGAAGCTTCTCTAAGGCAAAGGGCACAGTAAATATGACAAAATGACTACCTACAGAATGGGAAAAGATCTTCACCAACCACACATCTGACAGAGGGCTGATCTCCAAAATATATAAAGAATTCAAGAAACCAGACATCAAAATACCAAACAATCCAGTTAATAAATGGGCTACAGATCTAAACAGAGGCTTCTCAATAGAAGAATCATAAATGGCTAAAAAAATTTAAGAAATTGTTCAACATCTTTAGTCATCAGGGAAATGCAAATCAAAATGACTCTGAGATACCATCTTGCACCTGTCAGAAGCTCAAAAACACTGAAGACAGCTTATATTGTAGAGGATGTGGATCAAGGGAATACTCCTCCATTTTTGGTGGGAATGCAAACTTGTACAATCACTTTGGAAATCAGTAGAATGATTTCTTAGAAAATTGGGGATTAATCTACCTCAACACCCAATGATATCACTCTTGGGTATATACTCAAGGGATGCTCAAGCATACCACAAGGACACGTGCTCAACTATGTTCACAGCAGCATTATCTGTCATAGCCAGAACCTGGTAGCAACCTTGATGCCCCTCAACCAAAGAATGAATTAAGAAAATGTGGTACATATGCACAATGGAATATTACTCATCTATAAAAAACAATGACATCATGAAATTTGCAAGCAAATGGAAGGAACTAGAAAATATTCTGAGTGAGTTAATCCAGACTGAGAAAGGCAAACATGGTATGTACTCACTCATAAATGGATACTAGATATAAAGCAAAGAATAATTAGACAATGCACAGCTCCAGAGAAGCTAGGAAACAAGGAGGACCCTAAGAGTGATGTACAGGTCACTTTGGGAAGGGGAAACAGAGGAAATCATGATGAGTAAACTGGGAATGAGAGAGGAGACAATAGAGAATAGGGGATGGGGAATGAGAATATGAAGGAACAGGATAATTGAGCTTGGGGAGGGATAGCGTGAGAGAGCGATGAAAGAGGTGCCTTGATAATGGGAGACATTATGGGGTAAGGGAGAAACCTGATGATATACAAATGCCTAGAAATCAACAAGGATGACCCCAGATTAGACTACTGACAATAATTGTGAGGGTATCTAAACTGGCCTACTCTGGTAAGATTGGTGAATACCCTAACTGTCATCATAAATCCTTCATCCAGCAACTGATGGAAGCAAATGCAGAGATCCAAAACAAAGCAACATGCTGAGCTTGGGGAGTCCAGTTGAAGAAAGGGAGGAGGGATTATATGAGCAAAGGGGGTCAAGATCATGATGGAGAAATCTAGAGACTACTGAACCAAGCTCAAAGGAACTGACAAACTTTAGACCGTCAGCTGTGGAACCTGCATGGGACCAGACTTGGCCCTCTGATTACATGAGACAATTGTATAGCCCAGTCTATTTGAGGGATTCCTGGCAATGTGATGAGGATCTTTCTCTGGTACATGAGCCAGCTTCCTGATCCCATTATCAATGGTCAGACACCTTGCTCACGCCTCATAAATTGGAGAGGGACTTGGTCCTGCCTCAAATGAATGTACCAGGCTTAGCTGTCCCCACATGGAAGGACTTATGCTGTTAGAGGAGGGGATGAGGGGTGTGGTGGGAAAAGTGAGGGGGGAGCAGGAGGAGGGGTGAAAGGGTATCTGTGGTTGGTATGTAAAATGAATAAAAAATTTTAAGAATGAAAGAAGGTATATAGGACAAAGATAAAAAGATAAAAGCCCAGAGGCAAAAGATAGATGATATAATTTAAGAAAAGCTTCCCTCCCTCTGCCAGGCCTGGCTTCTCCCTCCTTCCCTCTTCTTTCTAATAAAGCCCCTTCTAAATCTAGTAGCTTTGGCTCATGACTCTTCCACCAAACAACCAGCACCATTTCATTCTTTCAAAACCTCTGTGCATTTATCTGGGAGCTGGGTGGTAGGCCCCCAAAAGAGTCAAAATAAAAAAATAAAAAAAAACCCAATCAACAACATGTTGGCATTCCAATGTGGGACATTATTTCCATGTAGGGCCTGAGAAAACAAACAAACAAACAAACAAACAAACAAAGTACAGCTCCTTTAAGAGTTTCTGTGGGACAGGACAGTTTCTGCATTTCTGCTAGACAGTGAGCCCTTGAGCAACCAGGATGTTAAGCAGGAACAAAACAACTAAGTAAAAATGTCTGCCATAGTGCAGGGCACTGGCATTCTAGAGTTGGGGAGTTGAATGCAGTTCCTGGTCATGCACCTCTGACTGGACCGTGAGCTTTAGTCTTGGCTCTTGTGAACCAAGAATCAAGCAGAGCCAGCCAATAGCACTACATGGAGGAACCAGTGTAGCTTAGCAGTTTGCTCCTATGGTCAAAAAAGTCTAAAAGATACACAGTAAAAGAGATCCACAATGGAAAAAAAAACAAAACAAACAAACAAAAACCACCTTTAAATAGTTTCCTGTGTGTTTTACAAGATGTGTAGGCTTAAGAAAGAAAGAAAAGGGATATGGACAGTCACAGAAAGAAATAGTTTAAAAAATAATAAAGTAACATTTTTAAAGAGAGAGTAATATAAAAGAAAAAAGGTCACATAAGATGGAAATACACAGAGTCTGGTTTCTGTATGTTATCAGGTTGATTTTTAATTTTTTGAATGCTGATAAGCAAACTACAGTTGTTAAGAGACTGGGACTGAAAGAGGAACAGCTGAGATAAACCAGCTTAAGTATTTTAAGAATGCCTTAACTTCAAAACAGAAGTAAAAAATGCTTTAGGGAAGTGGTTTTGCTTTTATTTCCACAGGAAACAAGAGACTGTGGATTCTTTCAGGGTTCATATGGGTCAGGTTTGATCAAGGGAGACCTCCTAAAACTTGACAGGTGATATTTATCATAAAGGTTATAGCTTGCCTTCTAATGACATAGCCATTATCTCTAATTTTTTCAGGGACCCTTAATGGTATCTTCAACTATAGACAACAGGAAGTAGTCTGGAGAATACCCACATTCCCAAGAGCTGGAATGGATGGATATTGGTGATTTGGTGGGTTTGTTATCATTTAGGGGAATATAGGTGTATAGGATAAAAAGACAACTCTTAATCTCAGATATTTTGCATTGGCATTGATCTTTGTATATTGATACAAATTTAAAGTTAATTTTGTTACAATGCATATGTTTCTACTCTTGTTTGGGATATTATGTTTATGCAACTCATTTAAATGTGCAATGTATAAAGAAGAAATGAGGTTCACAGTTAATCTATAATAATAAAACTTAGAGTCACAATAAGTATGTTTTTAAAGTTAAGGGGATACATTTTAGACAGACAATTTTCAAACTCTTCAAAGACCTATAGAATATGGTATTTAAAATGTTTAATAATCTAAGATTTTTCATGACAATGAGACACATCTGCTCCTGGCAGCATCAATTTACTTCAAAGAAGGATGGTGGGCACTGAAGAAACTCCATAGGAGTTTATGTTCATTGTGGCAAGGCTAGCCATTTGGGCAAGGAACTGCTTTGGCCTTGACTGCTTGACAGTTTACTGTATAATGTGAACATGCAGGACCCACAGGGAAGTAACTCCTGAACTTTGCCAAAACAAAGTGGGATGGTCCACCAGGGTTCCTGCTACAGAAGAGTCTGCCAGACATTCTGTAGGACACAGGGGAAAGCTACTGATGAATTTTTCCAATACAAAGTGGTACAGTCCCTCAAATTTCCTGCTTCATAGAAGACTCTGCCAGCTATACTAAGCCTGTAGGCTTAAGATGAATGCCTCAACATAGCAGAGGAACTTTGAGTGACTGTCAAGACAGCCAAATGTCTCTGTTGTTAGGTAATATTGCATCCTTCTGGGTCTTTGATGAAGTTAAAGACTAAACAGTTATTTTTCCTTAAGTAATGATAAAAAGTAAATTAGGGATAAAACTTTGGATTCACTAAGATAAGAAAAATATTGTAGTATTTTCTCTAAATTTGCTGATTACAAGTGAACTGAATATTGTGAATGTAATTCTTACTTGATAATTGTTTTTGGTGTATGTAGTTTTACTATGATAAAGTTAAAACCTTTCATTTTTATTTAGACAAAAAGGGATAAATGTTGTGGAATATTATTTGAAGTTGTTTCGCATTTATTTATGTGGTGGAATATTTATTTAATGATGCAAATATGTGTTGCATTCTTTTGATTAATCCTATGAAGCTGTGCTACTTTGCCTGTCTAAAATACCTGATTGTTCTAATAAAGAGCTGAAGAACCAATAGCAAGTCAGGACAAAGGATAGGCAGGGTTAGCAGGCAAAGAGAATATGTAGGAGGGGAAATCTGAGAAGAAAATGTCAAGGAACAAGAAAAGGAAGAAGGAGAGGAGGACACAAGGGGCCAGTAACCCAGCTATACAACCAACAATGGAGTAAGAAATAAATAAATAAATAGATAGATAGATAGATAGATAGATAGATAGATAGATAGATAGAAAGGAAGGAAGGAAGGAAGGAAGGAAGGAAGGAAGGAAGGAGAAAGAAAGAAAGAAAGAAAGAAAGAAAGAAAGAAAGAAAGAAAGACAGACAGATAGATAGATAGATAGATAGATAGATATGATAAAGATAAAAGCCCAGAAGCAAAAGGTGGGTGGGATAACTTAAGTTAAGGAAAGCTATCTAGTAATAAGCCAACCTAAGGCTGGGCATTCCTATGAAATAATAAGCCTCTGTGCATTTATTTGAGAGCTGGGTGATAGACCCCCAAATAGTCAAAGAGTAAAAAACAACCAACAACACCCAAGTATCATCAGTGTACATTACTGATTCAGAACAGGCACACTGAGAAGGCATTTTTATTTAATAGTGCAGGATTCCAGATAATAGTGTAGATAAGGATATCATAGGCCAGTGATGCATTAATGCTTGTCAAGGGAGAGACAGTATAATTTGCTTTGGCAGATGATCCAGTTTAATATTTTACTCCATAGTAACTTCTGGTCATGCTCTAGATGTCCATCCTTTTCAGGTCACTTTTGCCTGTGAATTTGCAGACTATTGTACATCACAATTGTCATCTTTCCACTTCTTGGACCCTACAAGCCCAATGGGAAATGTCAGACTGAGAGATTCACAAAGAGATGGCCCCACCAAGCCTTAAGACTCAGGATGAGAAATGAGAGAGACTGTCTTCCATTTCTCAAACGTGTAATTGGCCTAAATCTAGTCCAAGCCCCACCCGAGCTTCATCCCAAGACCTGAACAGAGGCAAAAATTTTATGGGGATTCTTTGCTTCTCACCTATGTTTGAAGTCAGGAATACACAGTAGCCACTACTGGAAGTTTTTAGAGACCCAGTGCCCCAGTGCCCCAGTGCCCCAGGATTTGCAGACAGATAGAGACACACTGCTCCAGTCCTAAATATAATTCTGGAAGACAACAGGTAAAATAAGCGCATTTGCAAATCAGAAATGAGTGAATGGATCTGTCTAAAGAGCACATTGGAAACCACCACCAACAACAGCAAATCAAGAATGAACCACACACAGTCTTCATGAATTTCTTGAGATTGCCTAGGCTTTTGTTCTCAGTTTCACTTTTTGTTTTTGTTTGTTTGTTTTTGTTTTCTTTTGATTTGTTTTATTTAACAAGGATTTCTCTGTATTGCCTTGACTGTCCTGGAACTCACTCTGTTCATGACTGGTCTTGAACTCAGAGATCCGCCTACCACTACCTCTAGAAGGCTGTGATTAAATGCATGTACCACCACCATCTGGCCTCAGCTTCACGTTTAATTCAATATCCTAGTGCTTCCTTTGTGCCACAAAATGTAAGTTTTTCAATTTTACAGAATTTATAAACACTCATTACAGAAAATGGTTCCTAAGTTTTCTTTCTGGAGGCCAAAATTCACAATCTAGTACATTTTTAGCTGCTAGTGAACTGACAGGACTTCTTCTCTTGGGTCACTTGCAAAGGGTTTCTGTCTAACACAAAGATTACCTAGACAATTGAGAATGGGGCACACAAAAGATACTTTTCCTGAAATAGAAAAGGACTGTTCATGAATGAAAGGAATGCTGAAGAAGCTAAAGCTTCAGCCATTTCTGCAGCTACCTGCAGTGATCCTTACAAACCCCACATGTTCTAGGATCCATAGAGATTTCAGTGTTCTAGGAACACTGTAAAAGCTAGCTCTTACATCACAGACCTCTCCCACTTCACCTGACTATCAGGAGAAAGAGATCACATACTCACACTTTTGGGATCATGGAGGCCAGTCCAGACATTGGTCACTGCAGTACTACTCTCAATCAGAGAGGTGACAAAGTTGCCCTCAGCCTGGCTGAGCACTCACACCAAATAGCCTGAATTCATGTTCTGACCAAAAAAAGCTGAGCAAGTGGTAGAGAAATTGATTACTCAGTGGAGAAAGAAGTTTTGAGCAATATCCTAGGTCCTCCTAAGAAATGAGACAGAAAAAGACAGTGCATACATTTCCCTGAGGATTCTATGACTTGCCACCAGGATCTTTGGTTGGGAAGGTTCAAAATAAAAGGCAGACTTGGGGGAGAAAACCTGGGTGATGGGGCAATTACATCGTCTAATGAAGCCTCAGAAGATACTAGAAATGTCAGTGGGTTCTACCTTCAGGTGCCTCCCTCCTCTCCACTTCTCTACTCACTTACATCTGCATAGCCCAAGTTAAATGCTCTTTGATGCAGTAATAGCAATGGGAGCTGTAGGCATTGAAACCTTCTGGATAGCTGATCCAGACAGAGGGCAGGTCTTCTTCAGACTCCTGGCCTAGGAAAGGAAAACACTTAAAGGAGATGCCATGGACTGGGCTAAAGCCAGAAGATGAGACAACTGGTGTGCTTCCTCTGTAGGAACTCAAGGACATAGCATGGGCATGGATGACTGCATACGCCACTCCTTGCATTTTTGTTCTTCTCTCACATCTCTCATTCCTTAAGACAAGAACTCACAATGAGTCACCCAATGAAATGTATTTCATTTGTCTAACTGCCACTTTTCCCTACACAGGAATCCCTTCATTTCCCCATCCTTTTTATTAAACCCACAAGCTCCCTCAGACCTTTCATAAGATCTAAAGTTACAAGATGAGCCAATTAAACTTCAGTGGCCACAGATAAGAGGTGATTTTAAATGTCTTCTCAAAATCCCAGAGGAGATGGAATTAGAACAGTAGTAAGGATCAACCCATGATTGACATTGCCTCTGTCTTGCTCCAAATGCATCAGGTGATAGGGATAGGGTGATAATATCAGAATACAAGTTCTAGGAAAGAGCTTACCTTGGCTTGTGGACAGGGACATCAGGCATGGAACCAGGATGAAGTACACTATGCTCTTAGCCATATTGAGCAGCAGACTGTCTTTTGCTTAGGAAGCAAACCAACTATCTCTATCAAATAACACAGAGAAGAAAACTCCGAAGTGAATAGAACACACTTGATCTTTGGCAAGACCTCTTTGCTCTCCATTCCTCAATACAGGAAGGCTATCTGAGGACCATTCATATGCAAATATTTCTCTTCAGAGGATCAGACAGACCCTGAAACATAAATGTGGCTCTGGCTCTGCTGAGGCTAGTAGCTTTTGTATTAAAATCCCCATGTTAGTTTCCCTAGACATAAGAGGGCTAATTTATGTAACAAGTGCCTTCCAGTAAAAAGTACATACCTGCAGGCTGAGATCAAGATGTTTTCTCAGGCTAGGAAAAAGGTGAGTCTTTTATATATAGCAGGATTGAATAGAAACTCTAGGGCAGGGGAAGAATGGGAGAGGCAAGGAATGTCATAGAGACTGCATTGGGCACTGACAGGCAAAACCTGGCAGCAGTAACAGCCCCTTTATGATACACCCTGGGAACAGTCACAGATGGGGTTCTCTTCCCACACATAGCCTGGTGAATTTCCCAGGTTAAAGACCAGTTTTTGTCTCTTCCCAGAAGCAAACAAGCACCTGGTGCTCAAGTCCTTGAATAGCCCAGGTAGGAGCAAATTCCTTTAAACTCAAGAAGGCTAATTGGGGCAGGAGAAGAGAGGAATGTCCTCTATGCTTCTAGAGCAGGGCCATCACTTGGGACAGAGACAGGAAAGGTGGTTGTAGCAGGACATGGTGTGGAGCATCCCTGCTTGAGGCAATGAGGAAAACAGTTTAAATTTCAGATTATTTAGATGAATCTTCTCCCACCCTACTGTTAGAGGAAAGTGTTAGAACTCAAATCTCAGAGTTTCCTCACTTACCGATCTGCTTAGGCTCTCAGTCGTCTGTGAAGCCATCTATATGACTGGTCTTGTGATTTCCTTCTTCTCTTCAAATTGCTGACAACTTTCTAGAAGCTAGAAAACGTCTCTCTGACATGCATGTATTTTAAGAACAGGAAAGACAATACCCAATTTTTCCAGAGGCTCTCCAGGTGGTCTTGGAGTCTCCCTAGTTGCACCTGCTGTCCTGTCCTCACATAAACTGGTTTAAATTTTTGGTTGATTGCTTTTCAATAGTAGAATTTGCATTTTTGATCAAAGAATAAAACATTCTCCTCCAAGTTTTTTTTTTTTTTCCTCCTTAGTAGTACGATTAGGATATAGCAAAAATGAGTTGGGGGTTTTCAAGTAGGATTTTAGAGTTATCTAGATCTTGATATTTTGATGGTAGCAGCAGAGAGTGCTGAACATTTGAAATCTTTAAACTTCTGAACTTGAAATGGAGCACACATAAGTCATTGTGTAGCTAAGACATTTTACAATTCCTGTGAAGCGTTTTCAGTAGCACCTAAGACAATATGGGACCCTCCCAAAGAAAAAAGTTTTTGTTTACATTTCCTAGGAAAAATTCTCTTATTTATTAATTGCCCTAACTGTGTAGCATACACATTGGGAAATGCATATTTTAAAAAGTTTAAATTAGAAAACTTTATTGACAACTATTGTGAAAAATTATTAGTAGTTGGGGTTTTCCTGGTTCCACCATGCTCACAGCCTCTCAGACACAAATAAACACACAGTGCTTATATTTATTAAATCTGTTTGGTCTAATGGCCCAGGCTTCTTGCTAGCTGGATCTTACATTTAAATTAAACCATATTCTTATTTATGTTTAACCATGTGGCATGGTACCAGTTCTGCCTTCACATCTTGCTTCTCATGAGGGCGGCTACTGGCAGTGTCTCCTGACTCAGACTTCCACTTCCCAGAATTCTTCTCTCTTCTTATACCATCTATACTATACTTCCTGCCTGGCTATTGGCCAATCAGCATTTTATTTATCAGTCAATCAGAGCAACACATTCACAGCAGATAGAAAGACCTCCCCAGCAATTATTAGTTTCACAATGACAATTTTGTTCAAGTCTATCATGAATTTTGACTATATTTAATCCCCATTACCCTCTAATCTTCACCGTATTAGCTGCCTTCACATTCTCAAATAGTAGCCCTTGCATTTTTGCATTATGTTCTTCACACACACACACCTGTGTGCTTGTATCTCTATGTAAATGTGTGTGTATGTGTGTGCATCTATAACATTACTTGTACATATGAAAGAAAATATATCCTACAAATAAAATTATAAATATCTGTGTTTTCTGATGGTCTTAAGCAGACTATGTGAAAGGGTCCTTTAATCCACAAAATGGACATGGCCCATAGGTTGAGAATGATTGTTCTATAGAGTCATAATCACTTTTTCTAAAGATCAAGGTGTAGATAACACTAAAAGCTTTTTTCAAAAGGATTATTGTATTGTTTTTATTCCTGTGTGTGTATGTGTGTGTGTGTGTGTGTGTGTGTGTGTGTGTGTGTGTGTGTGTGTCTGTGCACATATGTGCATGATACTGTGGTAATAAGAAGAGGGCATTGGATCTCCTGGAGTTGGAGTTACAGGACGTTGTGAACTGCTTGATACAGACAATAGCAACTGAACTCAGGTCGGCTGCAAGAGCAGCAAGAAGTCACAAATGCTAAGACATCTCCCCAGACCCTTTAAAATCTTAAATGATAGCTCCTAAGTCATCTTGTGCTATATCCTCAGTGTATTGGATTACATGGTTTGAAAAAAGAAGGATAATTCTTCATGGTGCATTCTGTAATTAAAGAGAAATAAAATGTTACTATGGTGGAAAATCAATACAAAATTTACCCACTGGCAGAATCTAACGGTGGGTCAGCATAAACAATGAGGGAGAGTCTAATGAAATGTGTGGAAGCTGTACTGTATAAGGTGAAATGTAATCTTTATTGATATTAAGGTTCACTGAAGAGAAGGGAAGCAGCATGGACTTTCTGTTTGTGAGACAGAAAACATTCTCCTGAGCAATTTAGGATGAGAAGGATGATCCAAACAGGAGTAGGCCTGCAACATGGGCAGCTGACATCTAGGAAAGTGGAAAAGACAACTAGAATCTGTAAACGGAAAAGTTTGGAGAGTAAAGGGTGTGCAGTATGAAGCTAAAGAAAAGAGAAAAACAGAACAGGAAAATACCGGAATAGAAAACATTGAGTTCAGCCTTTTTTCTTGTGTAGGGCACATTAGAGAAGGCACCTAACTTGTCTAAATCTTAAATTGTCTATTTGCTTCACAGGCTGGTGTGCTCCATACCATGTGCTGCTGCAAACCGGGCTCCACACCTCACAGATTGTCCTGATCTGGAGTCAGACATGTCTGCTGCTCCTGCTGCTCCCCACCCCCAATAGCCATCTTGAATTCCTGGAAGGATTCTGTTCCTGCTCAGGGACATGGGAAGGAGGAATTTGGATGCTGTCATAGAACAAAATAGGTTTTTTTTTTTTTAACTTGAGAAGTTGGCCAATGGTGAATGTGAAGAATTCATCACCTGTGGTCATTCCCATGATGTTCCAGAAATGTGACTCCTACTGCCAGGATTTCTGTATGCCATCTGTGCCAAAGGCAAGGCTTCTGAGACTCCTTGCCCCTCCCCTTGATCAACTGCCATGACCCTTCTACCTTACCCTGTGGCATATAAAAGACCTACCAGTACATACATAGCCTGACAAGATTTGCTATTCCCAGCTGTCAGGTAAGTGTTTTTACAAGAGGAACACTCCTCAATACAAGCTATTCCAGATAGATGTAGGGAAAGAGACAAAGGGATGGCATAAAATGTTCTAGATGTACCAGTATGCTAGTGGGGGACCAAACTGCCTTTGTATTCCTGTGGCTATAAATTCCTAAAATCTCAAGAGAAGGGGTTGAGTATATGGGGATGCCAGACAGCCTTCTGAACTAAGAAATCAAGAGACAAAAGGCCTTGTGGAGAATCAAGCTTGTTGTGTTCACCACTCCTAAAGTTTCCTTCCCTTCTTCAACAGAATTGTTGATTTGGAATTCAAATCTAAGACTACCTGCTACACAACATGGCTCAGAACAATGCACACCATATCTTGTTTGCATGCCTGATGCTCCTGTCATGCAGCCAAGGTAAGCTTGTTGCACCATGATCCCTACAGACCTGAAGGCTTTGCTTCATTCCTAAACCTGCTCATGTTCTTCGGGAAAGGAAATGGTGAACAATGGAAGTAATTGCTTCACTGATTACAGTTAAATAGATCCTCCAATCCAAGAAGATTTGAGTTGGGATACTAATTTATCACCTGTTCATGACCACCAATGTTTTCTTAGTTGTTCTGGTTAAATCTAGAAGTCTTTATTAATTCATGGAGGCGTTTTTGCAGAGAATCGAAAATTGTGGATAATATATGAAGCAGATGAAAGGCAAGAGCTTCAGAAAAATGAGGGAACAACTGTGGAGAAATAGCAACAGAAAGTAATAGCGAGTTCTTGTCTCAAGGAAAGAAAACCTAGGAGAGAAAAGAAAGAAAGCAGGAGAGTAGAGTAAGCAGTCACTCTGCTGTCTGCTTTACATCTTTGCATATCTATAGAGTATCTTCAACAATGGCTGTCTCATATTCCAGGCTTTGCCCCTTCCTCAGTACCTCCTTCATTCCCCTCTCACTTCCCAGGCCAGAAGGCTGAAGAAGGCTTGCCTATGGACGAAAAAGACCTCCCTTCTGCCAGGATCAACTGCCCAGAAGGTGCTAATGCCTATGGTTCCCACTGCTACTACTTCATTGAAGATCGTTTGACCTGGGGGGAGGCAGATGTAAGTTAAAAGAGAAATATGGGGGGAGAGAGGTATCTGAAGGTAAAGACAGTTAACATTTCCTGGTAGCTTCATAATAGAGGACTGCTCACCTATTTTCCCCATACCAATGTTAGGATGACCCTTGATGGTGACTTTTGCTCACTCTGAATCTTTCCAGCAGAGATCTTGATGCTGAGTCACAGTACCATCAGGAACATTTCTTCACTATCCTTTTTCTCAAACATTCCCTAGTAAGACTAATATATTGTTCAGTAACACCCTTCTCCATTGAGTAATCTATTTTCTCTCTGAACATCTACAGCTCTTTTGCCAGAATATGAATTCAGGCCACCTTGTGTCAGTGCTCAGCCAGGCTGAGGGCAACTTTGTGGCCTCTCTGGTTAAGGAGAGTGGTACTACAGCTGCCAATGTCTGGATTGGACTCCATGACCCCAAAAGTGTGAGTGTGTGGCCTCTTTATCTTCCAATAATCAGGTGAAGGAGAAGTGGGAGAATCAAGCCTAGCCCGTGCAAAGCCAATTTTGCAACACTTGTAGAAAAGTAATGTGTTTGTGGGTGCTAGAATATATGAGCATGTTGAGGTTCATTGAGGATAGTTGTAGAGATAGCTGGGGATCAACTTATTAGAGCTCCATGCATTCATGGCCAGTTTTATTGTATTTCTTGAGAAGTGTTTGTTATGTACTCAGTATTATTTATTATATATCTTGATGATTTCTGTGTTAGGAGAGAATCCTTTTGAGATGACAGAGAAGAAAATAATTTATTGCTTGTTTTGGTGAAGCTGTTGCTTTATGAAAGCATCTAGTACTATCTAGTGATATGCTGAAATAGGCAAGGTTTGATTCTCAAGAAAGAGACAGACACCTTTCTGTGATACATGTTTAGGTGTCTTTGTAAAGTTCAGAGCACTTACTTCTCTGAAGGACAGTGAAAGGAGCTGGATATATCAGGAAGAAAGACGTAAAAACAAAGAAACACTATGATTCTCAATGGGAGTAGGATATTTATTTTTGTCCTATATTTTGGTCCATTTCTGAATATACACATGGTGCAGGTGTTTCTACCACTTTGAGTGACATTGGCTCCATTTGACATTTCCACTGTAGAACCGCCGTTGGCACTGGAGTAGCGGATCTCTGTTTCTCTACAAGTCATGGGCCACTGGAGCTCCCAGCACCAGCAATCGTGGCTTTTGTGTGTCACTGCTTTCAAACACAGGTAGGAGGCAAAGAGTTTGCTGTTTGCTTCTTCTGCTTGGCTCTGGGGACAGACCTGGGGCTGCAGGTAGAGGAAGGGTTACTTATGCAAGAAATAGAAGTTCCCCTTGTTTCCTATCTTGAGTCTCAGAACTAGGTGAAACCACACTCTCTCCCTCTGACTTTTTTCATTGACTTGTAGCATACAAGAAGTGGAAGGATGAAAACTGCGAGGCGCAGTACTCCTTTGTCTGCAAGTTCCAAAGTTAAAGTCACCTGAACAACAAATGCCCTGAACTCAGTTACTATGGATTAGAAAATGAAACAAGACCATCTGTTCACCCCAAATTAGATACTCTTTTCTGTTGAACTTTCAACACATTTGTAGTATTTGTATCAACCCCATTTTTTAGACCCCTGACCTAATGAAAATAAAATTGTGTCCACCACTTGTGCTGTCTTCTGTGTCTGCTGTGTTCATTGCCAATGGTTGGGTACCTGAGACAGAAGGGATTCTAGCACTGTCAAGCTTGCTCTGGAATTGCCATTGTTAAAATCGCAGCCTTCATCAACCCTTTGTGCCTTTTCTTAAGATACATTTAAAAGGCATGCATTCCTTGCAATTGCTTAGAGTGTGATTTATATAAATTGTGAATAGCATGGGTATTTTGGTACTGTATGGGATTTTAGAAGCTTAAGTTCTAAGGAAGCCACTTTTCTGTATTCAAGGATCCAACCATCTCATGCTGCAGAGGATCTATGTGCCTCCCAGTGCCTCCCAGATACTAGGAGCTGCAACTTCCTTAGGTTTCTTTACCTCTGCAGGTGGTTTTGTATGCAACAGTCTGAGTCTGGGAGGCCTCAGTAGCATCCCCTGCTTACAAAGCCAATTGCCACCCTCATGGCATCTCCACCTGCTGCTGGGAGCTCAGGCTGGCTTGAGTTTCAGTGTATCTCAACCATTCTGCCTGGAGAGCTGCTGCTGCATGTTGCTGCTAGAGACTCACACCCTGTGCATTTCATTTCAGGGAGGATTTCCATACCTCTGTTTCTCGATCCACACCAGGGCTCATCCTATCCCAGGCATCCTATCAGCCAGCAACTTCTCTCAGGTCCCATACTACCTTTACCATGGTTTTGCCTTTGGGGATACTGCCTGGTCTGCAGGGATCTCTGATCACTGCTGCTCATGGTAGTCAGACCTATCTTGGTGTCCCTGAATGCACACATGAAGATGCGGAGGCATCTGTTTCCTGGTCCTCTTGGTGTGCACCCTGCAGTCATCTTTCTCTGGTGACTTTGTCTCTTGCACAGCTGCCACAGCACCCTGCACTCTCGCTCTCCAGCTGCACCCATGGCTCTGTTCCTGTTGATGGGGGTCTGAAGTCTCTGCTGCACTCCAAACCATTGGCACTGCCTACCAATTGCCCCTCCTGCAGGGTCTCTGCTGGGTTCTTAAATGTTGAGTGTAACCTTCTGCCATGTTCCTCTGGCTGGCTGACTGCATTTTTCCCTCCATGGCTCTTTCACAGCAGAAAGCACACAGAACCCCTCAGCCACACTGGCTCATGGTGTCTGCCACCACTGTGATGATGCCCCAAGGTTTTCACCCCATGAGGCCTGTCTAGGGTAGCTACTCATTTTGCTGCAATCTGAAGCTAGTAGTCTTCAAAGAGGCTTTTCATTCTTGGACAGCCAGGTTCACAGTGTTTGCACAGTCCTGGGTGCCACTTTGTGTGCCTAGGTCCTGCTTGGGAAAACCTGCTCTTAGCCTAAGTGACACTCTTATTAAATCTTCACCATATCTCTAAAGCCTATATTTCTCAACTTTCACCAATTTTTTTTTTACAACTTTAAACCTAAGTTAGTAGAGAGAGAGAGAGAGAGAGAGAGAGACTTGCTGTAGCCTAACTTTAACTACTCTATTTTATATTTACAATTTTACTCCTGAAGAATAGAATATCACCACCTCAACTTAATTATTACCAGGCATGCCCCATGCTTTGAGGTGCCCCCTCTGTATGAGACTCTGCACCTACGTCCCTGTTTGGGCAACATCTGTGGGAATCCAGCTCCTACTTTTTCAAGGGTACTTAGGTAGAGGACAAGGGGTAAGCAACTATCAGATAGAAAGAAAGACCTAGACAATGAGAAGAAAGACAGAAACACAGGATAGCTGTGGTGATATATTGTGTACCCTAATAAAATTTACCTAAATATCAGAGAACAGAACAAGCCACTAGATTAAACATAGAGGCCAGACAGTTGTGGCACACACCTTTAATCATAGCACTCAGGAGGCAGAGGCAGAGATCCATCAGGATTTCTATAAATTCAAGTTCACACTGGGCTACATGAGATTGGCCTAGTCTAGGAGAGAAACCGAGCCAGGCAGTGGTGGCACATACCTTTAATCTCAGTCCCTGGTGAGTCTCATGTCTCTAATCCCAGCACTTGTGATCTTATGCCTTTGTTACCAGTATTTGGAAATCACACATTCCTTTAATCCCATCACTAGGAAGGAAAGAACATGGCTGGGTGGAAAAAGGTATGTACAGAATGAAGAGACAGGAAATAAAGATTTTTGGTTGAAGTCTTTGCAATAAAAGACCTAAAGAAACTTTGAGGACATATTTCAACATAATGTAGGTTACATGAAGCAAACAAAGCTATATATAGTCAACATTATGGTACATGGGCAAAATTGGAAGCATTTACAGTAAAATAATGGAAATAAATGAAGAACATCCACTTGTTCCATTCTGATTCAATGCATTGTTTCACATGTTAGCTAGAGTAATAAGACAAGACAAGGAAATAAAAGGAATTCTAGAAAAGGAAAAAGTATAGTCTTATTTCTTTGGTAAAAGTATCTTGTGCTCAGATGGTATTTTATTAATTTATTTTTAACTTCCATATAAAATTTAGGTAAACTTGTCAACTTTGACAAAGACATATGACAATTGTATGTGTGTTATGATACATTTGTACACCAATTTATGTAGTTCAGCCTTTATCTCACCATCTAATCTGTAAAAATGAGATATGTGATTGATTTTGGGATATGGCCCCTATGAGCCCAAGTTGTTTTGTGTGGGAGCCCACAGAGGGTATATAATGAGAACTTACTCAGGATCATGGAATCAGAGCTTGCTTTACCTAGCAGGGCTGCGTAAGTAGATGATTTGGCCACAAGCATGCTTACCAGGTGTTTGGAAGGGTCTACATTTGGCTGTATGGTGTGCTTTGATCTAGCAAGGGTGAGGTCTTTTGCCTCTCCCCATGAGATGTTAGAAAAAGCCTTTTTCCCCCCCAATCCCTTGAGGTTGTTGGGTAGTGATCCAGACCCTCCCAAAGCTATCATGTGTTTCTGTATTCTTCTCATTGGCTAAGTCTCACTTTCTATTTCATATTTCTTATCCCTTTCTCCCCCACCCAAGTACCTTGAAAAAAGTGGGAGCTAGACTCCCATGGATTTGACAATCATTAGGTGTGATTTTTTTAATATATTATATTACATTTTGTTTTCAGTTCTGTACTATAGTCAGGGATCTATCTTGTAAACTTTCTTTCTTACTTTGCTTCCCATCTAATAGGGTCCCAGCTATAACATCTTCGGTAAACTTATATCAATATGCTTTAATTATTTTGTGGTTATTTATATCTTATCTTTGCATATTTTTCTTTGAAACATTTTGTATCTTTCAGTATAACTCATATCCTCTATGGATATGTGACTATACAAACTGCATCTTAGTTGTTTTTCAGATTATGTGGATATAGTTATAATTCAGACTGACAATGAGTGCTCTTTGATTGGATTGAACTGTTTCATCAAATTTTACTTAATGTTTTCATCAATATAATAGGTGCTTATGGCTGAATTATATTGTTAAGTTTATTAAAATTTGAATTCTTCACTGCATTTGTAGAAAGCTTCCTTAAAGGGGCAATTAAATATTAATATACATTTTATTTATTTAAATCATCATATGTTTATTCATTAATTCATTCAAAGAATAATATTTAACAAACTACACTGGCCTTTAAGCCTCTGGTCTGTTGGTCACCAATTTATTCAGTATTTTAAAGCAAGCAATTTTCCTTAAAATCTCAAATCAACTATGGTTTTAAATTGTTCCCTTGAGTACAGAAAAGTGGCTTCCTTAGAACTTAAGCTTCTAAAATCCCATACAGTACCAAAATACCCATGCTATTCACAATTTATATAAATCACACTCTAAGCAATTGCAAGGAATGCATGCCTTTTAAATGTATCTTAAGAAAAGGCACAAAGGGTTGATGAAGGCTGCGATTTTAACAATGGCAATTCCAGAGCAAGCTTGACAGTGCTAGAATCCCTTCTGTCTCGGGTACCCAACCATTGGCAATGAACACAGCAGACACAGAAGACAGCACAAGTGGTGGACACAATTTTATTTTCATTAGGTCAGGGGTCTAAAAAATGGGGTTGATACAAATACTACAAATGTGTTGAAAGTTCAACAGAAAAGAGTATCTAATTTGGGGTGAACAGATGGTCTTGTTTCATTTTCTAATCCATAGTAACTGAGTTCAGGACATTTGTTGTTCAGGTGACTTTAACTTTGGAACTTGCAGACAAAGGAGTATTGCCCCTCGCAGTTTTTCATCCTTCCACTTCTTGTATGCTACAAGTCAATGAAAAAGTCAGAGGGAGAGAGTGTGGTTTCACCTAGTTCTGAGACTCAAGATAGGGAAACAAGGGGGAACTTCTATTTCTTGCATAAGTAACCCTTCCTCTACCTGCAGCCCCAGGTCTGTCCCCAGAGCCAAGCAAAAGAAGCAAACAGCAAACTCTTTGTCTCCTACCTGTGTTTGAAAGCAGTGACACACAAAAGCCACGATTGCTGGTGCTGGGAGCTCCAGTGGCCCATGACTTGTAGAGAAACAGAGATCCGCTACTCCAGTGCCAACGGCGGTTCTACAGTGGAAATGTCAAATGGAGCCAATGTCACTCAAAGTGGTAGAAACACCTGCACCATGTGTATATTCAGAAATGGACCAAAATATAGGACAAAAATAAATATCCTACTCCCATTGAGAATCATAGTGTTTCTTTGGCTTTTACGTCTTTCTTCCTGATATATCCAGCTCCTTTCACTGTCCTTTCAGAGAAGTAAGTGCTCTGACTTTACAAAGACACCTAAACATGTATCACAGAAAGGTGTCTGTCTCTTTCTGAGAATCAAACCTTGCCTATTTCAGCATATCACTAGATAGTACTAGATGCTTTCATAAAGCAACAGCTTCACCAAAACAAGCAATAAATTATTTTCTTCTCTGTCATCTCAAAAGGATTCTCTCCTAACACAGAAATCATCAAGATATATAATAAATAATACTGAGTACATAACAAACACTTCTCAAGAAATACAATAAAACTGGCCATGAATGCATGGAGCTCTAATAAGTTGATCCCCAGCTATCTCTACAACTATCCTCAATGAACCTCAACATGCTCATATATTCTAGCAACCCACAAACACATTATTTTCTACAAGTGTTGCAAAATTGGCTTTGCACGGGCTAGGCTTGATTCTCCCACTTCTCCTTCACCTGATTATTGGAAGATAAGAGGCCACACACTCACACTTTTGGGTCATGGAGTCCAATCCAGACATTGGCAGCTGTAGTACCACTCTCCTTAACCCAGAGAGGCCACAAAGTTGCCCTCACCTGGCTGAGCCACTGACACAAGGTGGCCTGAATTCATATTCTGGCAAAAGAGCTGTAGATGTTCAGAGAGAAAATAGATTACTCAATGGAGAAGGGTGTTACTGAACAATATATTAGTCTTACTAGGGAATGTTTGAGAAAAAGGATAGTGAAGAAATGTTCCTGATGGTACTGTGACTCAGCATCAAGATCTCTGCTGGAAAGATTCAGAGTGAGCAAAAGTCACCATCAAGAGGTCATCCTAACATTGGTATGGGGAAAATAGGTGAGCAGTCCTCTATTATGAAGCTACCAGGAAATGTTAACTGTCTTTACCTTCAGATACCTCTCTCCCCCCATATTTCTCTTTTAACTACATCTGCCTCCCCCAGGTCAAACGATCTTCAATGAAGTAGTAGCAGTGGGAACCATAGGCATTAGCACCTTCTGGGCAGTTGATCCTGGCAGAAGGGAGGTCTTTTTCGTCCATAGGCAAGCCTTCTTCAGCCTTCTGCCTGGGAAGTGAGAGGGGAATGAAGGAGGTACTGAGGAAGGGGCAAAGCCTGGAATATGAGACAAGCCATTGTTTGAAGATACTCTATAGATATGCAAAGATGTAAAGCAGACAGCAGAGTGACTGCTTACTCTACTCCCTGCTTTCTTTCTTTTCTCTCCTAGGTTTTCTTTCCTTGAGACAAGAACTCGCTATTACTTTCTGTTGCTATTTCTCCACAGTTGTTCCCTCATTTTCTGAAGCTCTTGCCTTTCATCTGCTTCATATATTATCCACAATTTCGATTTCTCTGCAAAAACGCCTCATGAATTAATAAAGACTTCTAGATTTAACCAGAACAACTAAGAAAACATTGGTGGTCATGAACAGGGTGATAAAATTAGTATCCCAACTCAAATCTTTCTTGGATTGGAGGATCTATTTAACTGTAATCAGTTGAAGCAATTACTTCCATTGTTCACCATTTCCTTTCCCGAAGAACATGAGCAGGTTTAGGAATGAAGCAAAGCCTTCAGGTCTGTAGGGATCATGGTGCAACAAGCTTACCTTGGCTGCATGACAGGAGCATCAGGCATGCAACAGATATTGGTGTGCATTGTTCTGAGCCATGTTGTGTAGCAGGTAGTCTTAGATTTGAATTCCAAATCAACAATTCTGTTGAAGAAGGGAAGGAAACTTTAGGAGTGGTGAACACAGCAAGCTGATTCTCCACAAGGCCTTTTGTCTCTGATTTCTAGTTCAGAAGGCTGTCTGGCATCCCCATATACTCAACCCCTTCTCTTGAGATTTTAGGAATTTATAGCCATAGGAATACAAAGGCAGTTTGGTCCCCCACTAGCATACAGGGTTCATCTAGAACATTTTATGCATCCCTTTGTCTCTTTCCCTACATCTATCTGGAATAGCTTGTATTGAGGAGTGTTCCTCTTGTAAAAACACTTACCTGACAGCTGGGAATAGCAAATCTTTGTCAGGCTATGTATGTACTGGTAGGTCTTTATATGCAACAGGGTAAGGTAGAAGGGTCATGGCAGTTTGATCAAGGGAGGGGCAAGGAGTCTCAGAAGCCTTGCCTTTGCACAGATGGCATACAGAAATCCTGGCAGTAGGAGTCACATTTCTGGAACATCATGGAATGACACAGGTGATGAATTCTTCACATTCACCATTGGCCAACTTCTCAAGTTAAAAAAAAAAAAAAAAACCCTAATTTGTTCTATGACAGCATCCAAATTCCTCCTTCCCATGTCCCTGAGCAGGTACAGAAGCCTTCCAGGAATTCAAGATGGCTATTGGGGGTGGGGAGCAGCAGGAGCAGCACAGAGAAGTCTGACTCCAGATCAGGACAATCTGTGAGGTGTGGAGACCGGTTTGCAGCAACACATGGTATGGAGCATACCAGCCTGTGAAGCAAATAGACAATTTAAGATTTAGACAAGTTAGGTGCCTTCTCTAATGTGCCCTACACAAGAAAAAAGGCTGAACTCCAATGTTTTCTATTCTGGTATTTTCCTGTTCTGTTTTTCTCTTTTCTTTAGCTTCATACCGCACACCCTTTACTCTCCAAACTTTTCCGTTTACAGATTCTAGTTGTCTTTTCCACTTTCCTAGAATGTCAGCTGCCCATGTTGCAGGCCTACTCCTGTTTGGATCACCCTTCTCATCCTAAATTGCTCAGGAGAATGTTTTCTGTCTCACAAACAGAAGTCCATGCTGCTTCCCTTCTCTTTCAGTGAACCTTAATATCAATAAAGATTACATTTCACCTTATACAGTACAAGCTTCACACATTTCATTAGACTCTCCCTCATTGTTTTATTCTGACCCACCGTTAGATTCTGCCAGTGGGTAATTTTGTATTGATTTTCCACCATAGTAACATTTTATTTCTCTTTAATTACAGAATGCACCATGAGAATTATCTTCTTTTTCAAACCATGTACTCCATGTAAACCTAGAATCCAAGACAACATGACTTAGGAAGCTATCATTTAAGATTTTTAAAGGGTCTGGGGAGATGTCTTAGCATTTGTGACTTCTTGCTGCTCTTGCAGCCGACCTGAGTTCAGTTGCTATTGTCTGTATCAAGCAGTTCACAACGTCCTGTAACTCCAACTCCAGGAGATCCAATGCCCTCTTCTTATTACCACAGTATCATGCACATATGTGCACAGACACACACACACACACACACACACACCACACACACACACACACATACACACACAGGAATAAAAACAATACAATAATCCTTTTGAAAAAAGCTTTTAGTGTTATCTACACCTTGATCTTTAGAAAAAGTGATTATGACTCTATAGAACAATCATTCTCAACCTATGGGCCATGTCCATTTTGTGGATTAAAGGACCCTTTCACATAGTCTGCTTAAGACCATCAGAAAACACAGATATTTATAATTTTATTTGTAGGATATATTTTCTTTCATATGTACAAGTAATGTTATAGATGCACACACATACACACACATTTACATAGAGATACAAGCACACAGGTGTGTGTGTGTGAAAACATAATGCAAAAATGCAAGGGCTACTAGAGAATGTGAAGGCAGCTAATACGGTGAAGATTAGAGGGTAATGGGGATTAAATATAGTCAAAATTCATGATAGACTTGAACAAAATTGTCATTGTGAAACTAATAATTGCTGGGGAGGTCTTTCTATCTGCTGTGAATGTGTTGCTCTGATTGACTGATAAATAAAATGCTGATTGGCCAATAGCCAGGCAGGAAGTATAGTATAGATGGTATAAGAAGAGAGAAGAATTCTGGGAAGTGGAAGTCTGAGTCAGGAGACACTGCCAGTAGCCGCCCTCATGAGAAGCAAGATGTGAAGGCAGAACTGGTACCATGCCACATGGTTAAACATAAATAAGAATATGGTTTAATTTAAATGTAAGATCCAGCTAGCAAGAAGCCTGGGCCATTAGCCAAACAGATTTAATAAATATAAGCACTGTGTGTTTATTTGTGTCTGAGAGGCTGTGAGCATGGTGGAACCAGGAAAACCCCAACTACTAATAATTTTTTCACAATAGTTGTCAATAAAGTTTTCTAATTTAAACTTTTTAAAATATGCATTTCCCAATGTGTATGCTACACAGTTAGGGCAATTAATAAATAAGAGAATTTTTCCTAGGAAATGTAAACAAAAACTTTTTTCTTTGGA
>NC_050445.1:120391564-120406564 GCF_903995425.1 Onychomys torridus
GTTTAACCATGTGGCATGGTACCAGTTCTGCCTTCACATCTTGCTTCTCATGAGGGCGGCTACTGGCAGTGTCTCCTGACTCAGACTTCCACTTCCCAGAATTCTTCTCTCTTCTTATACCATCTATACTATACTTCCTGCCTGGCTATTGGCCAATCAGCATTTTATTTATCAGTCAATCAGAGCAACACATTCACAGCAGATAGAAAGACCTCCCCAGCAATTATTAGTTTCACAATGACAATTTTGTTCAAGTCTATCATGAATTTTGACTATATTTAATCCCCATTACCCTCTAATCTTCACCGTATTAGCTGCCTTCACATTCTCTAGTAGCCCTTGCATTTTTGCATTATGTTTTCACACACACACACCTGTGTGCTTGTATCTCTATGTAAATGTGTGTGTATGTGTGTGCATCTATAACATTACTTGTACATATGAAAGAAAATATATCCTACAAATAAAATTATAAATATCTGTGTTTTCTGATGGTCTTAAGCAGACTATGTGAAAGGGTCCTTTAATCCACAAAATGGACATGGCCCATAGGTTGAGAATGATTGTTCTATAGAGTCATAATCACTTTTTCTAAAGATCAAGGTGTAGATAACACTAAAAGCTTTTTTCAAAAGGATTATTGTATTGTTTTTATTCCTGTGTGTGTATGTGTGTGTGTGTGTGTGGTGTGTGTGTGTGTGTGTGTGTGTGTCTGTGCACATATGTGCATGATACTGTGGTAATAAGAAGAGGGCATTGGATCTCCTGGAGTTGGAGTTACAGGACGTTGTGAACTGCTTGATACAGACAATAGCAACTGAACTCAGGTCGGCTGCAAGAGCAGCAAGAAGTCACAAATGCTAAGACATCTCCCCAGACCCTTTAAAATCTTAAATGATAGCTCCTAAGTCATCTTGTGCTATATCCTCAGTGTATTGGATTACATGGTTTGAAAAAAGAAGGATAATTCTTCATGGTGCATTCTGTAATTAAAGAGAAATAAAATGTTACTATGGTGGAAAATCAATACAAAATTTACCCACTGGCAGAATCTAACGGTGGGTCAGCATAAACAATGAGGGAGAGTCTAATGAAATGTGTGGAAGCTGTACTGTATAAGGTGAAATGTAATCTTTATTGATATTAAGGTTCACTGAAGAGAAGGGAAGCAGCATGGACTTTCTGTTTGTGAGACAGAAAACATTCTCCTGAGCAATTTAGGATGAGAAGGGTGATCCAAACAGGAGTAGGCCTGCAACATGGGCAGCTGACATCTAGGAAAGTGGAAAAGACAACTAGAATCTGTAAACGGAAAAGTTTGGAGAGTAAAGGGTGTGCGGTATGAAGCTAAAGAAAAGAGAAAAACAGAACAGGAAAATACCAGAATAGAAAACATTGAGTTCAGCCTTTTTTCTTGTGTAGGGCACATTAGAGAAGGCACCTAACTTGTCTAAATCTTAAATTGTCTATTTGCTTCACAGGCTGGTGTGCTCCATACCATGTGCTGCTGCAAACCGGGCTCCACACCTCACAGATTGTCCTGATCTGGAGTCAGACATGTCTGCTGCTCCTGCTGCTCCCCACCCCCAATAGCCATCTTGAATTCCTGGAAGGCTTCTGTACCTGCTCAGGGACATGGGAAGGAGGAATTTGGATGCTGTCATAGAACAAAATAGGTTTTTTTTTTTTTTAACTTGAGAAGTTGGCCAATGGTGAATGTGAAGAATTCATCACCTGTGGTCATTCCCATGATGTTCCAGAAATGTGACTCCTACTGCCAGGATTTCTGTATGCCATCTGTGCCAAAGGCAAGGCTTCTGAGACTCCTTGCCCCTCCCCTTGATCAACTGCCATGACCCTTCTACCTTACCCTGTTGCATATAAAAGACCTACCAGTACATACATAGCCTGACAAGATTTGCTATTCCCAGCTGTCAGGTAAGTGTTTTTACAAGAGGAACACTCCTCAATACAAGCTATTCCAGATAGATGTAGGGAAAGAGACAAAGGGATGGCATAAAATGTTCTAGATGTACTGGTATGCTAGTGGGGGACCAAACTGCCTTTGTATTCCTGTGGCTATAAATTCCTAAAATCTCAAGAGAAGGGGTTGAGTATATGGGGATGCCAGACAGCCTTCTGAACTAAGAAATCAAGAGACAAAAGGCCTTGTGGAGAATCAAGCTTGCTGTGTTCACCACTCCTAAAGTTTCCTTCCCTTCTTCAACAGAATTGTTGATTTGGAATTCAAATCTAAGACTACCTGCTACACAACATGGCTCAGAACAATGCACACCATATCTTGTTTGCATGCCTGATGCTCCTGTCATGCAGCCAAGGTAAGCTTGTTGCACCATGATCCCTACAGACCTGAAGGCTTTGCTTCATTCCTAAACCTGCTCATGTTCTTCGGGAAAGGAAATGGTGAACAATGGAAGTAATTGCTTCACTGATTACAGTTAAATAGATCCTCCAATCCAAGAAGATTTGAGTTGGGATACTAATTTATCACCTGTTCATGACCACCAATGTTTTCTTAGTTGTTCTGGTTAAATCTAGAAGTCTTTATTAATTCATGGAGGCGTTTTTGCAGAGAATAGAAAATTATGGATAATATAAGAAGCAGATGAAAGGCAAGAGCTTCAGAAAAATGAGGGAACAACTGTGGAGAAATAGCAACAGAAAGTAATAGCGAGTTCTTGTCTCAAGGAAAGAAAACCTAGGAGAGAAAAGAAAGAAAGCAGGAGAGTAGAGTAAGCAGTCACTCTGCTGCTGCTTTACATCTTTGCATATCTATAGAGTATCTTCAACAATGGCTGTCTCATATTCCAGGCTTTGCCCCTTCCTCAGTACCTCCTTCATTCCCTTCTCTCTTCCCAGGCCAGAAGGCTGAAGAAGGCTTGCCTATGGACGAAAAAGACCTCCCTTCTGCCAGGATCAACTGCCCAGAAGGTGCTAATGCCTATGGTTCCCACTGCTACTACTTCATTGAAGATCGTTTGACCTGGGGGAGGCAGATGTAAGTTAAAAGAGAAATATGGGGGAGAGAGGTATCTGAAGGTAAAGACAGTTAACATTTCCTGGTAGCTTCATAATAGAGGACTGCTCACCTATTTTCCCCATACCAATGTTAGGATGACCCTTGATGGTGACTTTTGCTCACTCTGAATCTTTCCAGCAGAGATCTTGATGCTGAGTCACAGTACCATCAGGAACATTTCTTCACTATCCTTTTTCTCAAACATTCCTAGTAAGACTAATATATTGTTCAGTAACACCCTTCTCCATTGAGTAATCTATTTTCTCTCTGAACATCTACAGCTCTTTTGCCAGAATATGAATTCAGGCCACCTTGTGTCAGTGCTCAGCCAGGCTGAGGGCAACTTTGTGGCCTCTCTGGTTAAGGAGAGTGGTACTACAGCTGCCAATGTCTGGATTGGACTCCATGACCCCAAAAGTGTGAGTGTGTGGCCTCTTTATCTTCCAATAATCAGGTGAAGGAGAAGTGGGAGAATCAAGCCTAGCCCGTGCAAAGCCAATTTTGCAACACTTGTAGAAAAGTAATGTGTTTGTGGGTGCTAGAATATATGAGCATGTTGAGGTTCATTGAGGATAGTTGTAGAGATAGCTGGGGATCAACTTATTAGAGCTCCATGCATTCATGGCCAGTTTTATTGTATTTCTTGAGAAGTGTTTGTTATGTACTCAGTATTATTTATTATATATCTTGATGATTTCTGTGTTAGGAGAGAATCCTTTTGAGATGACAGAGAAGAAAATAATTTATTGCTTGTTTTGGTGAAGCTGTTGCTTTATGAAAGCATCTAGTACTATCTAGTGATATGCTGAAATAGGCAAGGTTTGATTCTCAAGAAAGAGACAGACACCTTTCTGTGATACATGTTTAGGTGTCTTTGTAAAGTTCAGAGCACTTACTTCTCTGAAGGACAGTGAAAGGAGCTGGATATATCAGGAAGAAAGACGTAAAAGCAAAGAAACACTATGATTCTCAATGGGAGTAGGATATTTATTTTTGTCCTATATTTTGGTCCATTTCTGAATATACACATGGTGCAGGTGTTTCTACCACTTTGAGTGACATTGGCTCCATTTGACATTTCCACTGTAGAACCGCCGTTGGCACTGGAGTAGCGGATCTCTGTTTCTCTACAAGTCATGGGCCACTGGAGCTCCCAGCACCAGCAATCGTGGCTTTTGTGTGTCACTGCTTTCAAACACAGGTAGGAGACAAAGAGTTTGCTGTTTGCTTCTTTTGCTTGGCTCTGGGGACAGACCTGGGGCTGCAGGTAGAGGAAGGGTTACTTATGCAAGAAATAGAAGTTCCCCTTGTTTCCTATCTTGAGTCTCAGAACTAGGTGAAACCACACTCTCTCCCTCTGACTTTTTTCATTGACTTGTAGCATACAAGAAGTGGAAGGATGAAAACTGCGAGGGGCAATACTCCTTTGTCTGCAAGTTCCAAAGTTAAAGTCACCTGAACAACAAATGTCCTGAACTCAGTTACTATGGATTAGAAAATGAAACAAGACCATCTGTTCACCCCAAATTAGATACTCTTTTCTGTTGAACTTTCAACACATTTGTAGTATTGTATCAACCCCCATTTTTTAGACCCCTGACCTAATGAAAATAAAATTGTGTCCACCACTTGTGCTGTCTTCTGTGTCTGCTGTGTTCATTGCCAATGGTTGGTACCCGAGACAGAAGGGATTCTAGCACTGTCAAGCTTGCTCTGGAATTGCCATTGTTAAAATCGCAGCCTTCATCAACCCTTTGTGCCTTTTCTTAAGATACATTTAAAAGGCATGCATTCCTTGCAATTGCTTAGAGTGTGATTTATATAAATTGTGAATAGCATGGGTATTTTGGTACTGTATGGGATTTTAGAAGCTTAAGTTCTAAGGAAGCCACTTTTCTGTACTCAAGGGAAACAATTTTAAAAACCATAGTTGATTTGAGATTTTAAGGAAATTGCTTGCTTTAAAATACTGAATAAATTGGTGACCAACAGCCAGAGGCTTAAAGGCCAGTGTAGTTTGTTAAATATTATTCTTTGAATGAATTAATGAATAAACATATGATGATTTAAATAAATAAAATGTATATTAATATTTAATTGCCCTTTAAGGAAGCTTTCTACAAATGCAGTGAAGAATTCAAATTTTAATAAACTTAACAATATAATTCAGCCATAAGCACCTATTATATTGATGAAAACATTAAGTAAAATTTGATGAAACAGTTCAATCCAATCAAAGAGCACTCATTGTCAGTCTGAATTATAACTATATCCACATAATCTGAAAAACAACTAAGATGCAGTTTGTATAGTCACATATCCATAGAGGATATGAGTTATACTGAAAGATACAAAATGTTTCAAAGAAAAATATGCAAAGATAAGATATAAATAACCACAAAATAATTAAAGCATATTGATATAAGTTTACCGAAGATGTTATAGCTGGGACCCTATTAGATGGGAAGCAAAGTAAGAAAGAAAGTTTACAAGATAGATCCCTGACTATAGTACAGAACTGAAAACAAAATGTAATATAATATATTAAAAAAATCACACCTAATGATTGTCAAATCCATGGGAGTCTAGCTCCCACTTTTTTCAAGGTACTTGGTGGGGGAGAAAGGGATAAGAATATGAAATAGAAAGTGAGACTTAGCCAATGAGAAGAATACAGAAACACATGATAGCTTTGGGAGGGTCTGGATCACTACCCAACAACCTCAAGGGATTGGGGGGGGAAAAAGGCTTTTTTCCTGAACATCTCATGGGGAGAGGCAAAAGACCTCACCCTTGCTAGATCAAAGCACACCATACAGCCAAATGGTGACCCTTCCAAACACCTGGTAAGCATGCTTGTGGCCAAATCATCTACTTACGCAGCCCTGCTAGGTAAAGCAAGCTCTGATTCCATGATCCTGAGTAAGTTCTCATTATATACCCTCTGTGGGCTCCCACACAAAACAACTTGGGCTCATAGGGGCCATATCCCAAAATCAATCACATATCTCATTTTACAGATTAGATGGTGAGATAAAGGCTGAACTACATAAATTGGTGTACAAATGTATCATAACACACATACAATTGTCATATGTCTTTGTCAAAGTTGACAGTTTACCTAAATTTTAATATGGAAGTTAAAAATAAATTAATAAAATACCATCTGAGCACAAGATACTTTTACCAAAGAAATAAGACTATACTTTTTCCTTTTCTAGAATTCCTTTTATTTCCTTGTCTTGTCTTATTACTCTAGCTAACATGTGAAACAATGCATTGAATCAGAATGGAACAAGTGGAATGTTCTTCATTTATTTCCATTATTTTACTGTAAATGCTTCAATTTTGCCCATGTACCATAATGTTGACTATATATAGCTTTGTTTGCTCATGTAACCTACATTATGTTGAAATATGTCCTCAAAGTTTCCTTTAGGTCTTTTATGCAAAGACTTCAACCAAAAATCTTTATTTCCTGTCTCTTCATTCTGTACATACCTTTTTCCACCCAGCCATGTTCTTTCCTTCCTAGTGATGGGATTAAAGGAATGTGTGATTTCCAAATACTGGTAACAAGGCATAAGATCACAAGTGCTGGGATTAGAGACATGAGACTCACCAGGGACTGAGATTAAAGGTATGTGCCACCACTGCCTGGCTCGGTTTCTCTCCTAGACTAGGCCAATCTCATGTAGCCCAGTGTGAACTTGAATTTATAGAAATCCTGATGGATCTCTGCCTCTGCCTCCTGAGTGCTATGATTAAAGGTGTGTGCCACAACTGTCTGGCCTCTATGTTTAATCTAGTGGCTTGTTCTGTTCTCTGATATTTAGGTAAATTTTATTAGGGTACACAATATATCACCACAGCTATCCTGTGTTTCTGTCTTTCTTCTCATTGTCTAGGTCTTTCTTTCTATCTGATAGTTGCTTACCCCTTGTCCTCTACCTAAGTACCCTTGAAAAAGTAGGAGCTGGATTCCCACAGATGTTGCCCAAACAGGGACGTAGGTGCAGAGTCTCATACAGAGGGGGCACCTCAAAGCATGGGGCATGCCTGGTAATAATTAAGTTGAGGTGGTGATATTCTATTCTTCAGGAGTAAAATTGTAAATATAAAATAGAGTAGTTAAAGTTAGGCTACAGCAAGTCTCTCTCTCTCTCTCTCTCTCTCTCTCTCTCTCTCTCTCTCTACTAACTTAGGTTTAAAGTTGTAAAAAAAAAATTGGTGAAAGTTGAGAAATATAGGCTTTAGAGATATGGTGAAGATTTAATAAGAGTGTCACTTAGGCTAAGAGCAGGTTTTCCCAAGCAGGACCTAGGCACACAAAGTGGCACCCAGGACTGTGCAAACACTGTGAACCTGGCTGTCCAAGAATGAAAAGCCTCTTTGAAGACTACTAGCTTCAGATTGCAGCAAAATGAGTAGCTACCCTAGACAGGCCTCATGGGCTGAAAACCTTGGGGCATCATCACAGTGGTGGCAGACACCATGAGCCAGTGTGGCTGAGGGGTTCTGTGTGCTTTCTGCTGTGAAAGAGCCATGGAGGGAAAAATGCAGTCAGCCAGCCAGAGGAACATGGCAGAAGGTTACACTCAACATTTAAGAACCCAGCAGAGACCCTGCAGGAGGGGCAATTGGTAGGCAGTGCCAATGGTTTGGAGTGCAGCAGAGACTTCAGACCCCCATCAACAGGAACAGAGCCATGGGTGCAGCTGGAGAGCGAGAGTGCAGGGTGCTGTGGCAGCTGTGCAAGAGACAAAGTCACCAGAGAAAGATGACTGCAGGGTGCACACCAAGAGGACCAGGAAACAGATGCCTCCGCATCTTCATGTGTGCATTCAGGGACACCAAGATAGGTCTGACTACCATGAGCAGCAGTGATCAGAGATCCCTGCAGACCAGGCAGTATCCCCAAAGGCAAAACCATGGTAAAGGTAGTATGGGACCTGAGAGAAGTTGCTGGCTGATAGGATGCCTGGGATAGGATGAGCCCTGGTGTGGATCGAGAAACAGAGGTATGGAAATCCTCCCTGAAATGAAATGCACAGGGTCTGAGTCTCTAGCAGCAACATGCAGCAGCAGCTCTCCAGGCAGAATGGTTGAGATACACTGAAACTCAAGCCAGCCTGAGCTCCCAGCAGCAGGTGGAGATGCCATGAGGGTGGCAATTGGCTTTGTAAGCAGGGGATGCTACTGAGGCCTCCCAGACTCAGACTGTTGCATACAAAACCACCTGCAGAGGTAAAGAAACATAAGGAAGTTGCAGCTCCTAGTATCTGGGAGGCACTGGGAGGCACATAGATCCTCTGCAGCATGAGATGGTTGGATCCTTGAATATAGAAAAGTGGCTTCCTTAGAACTTAAGCTTCTAAAATTCCATACAGTACCAAAATACCCATGCTATTCACAATTTATATAAATCACACTCTAAGCAATTGCAAGGAATGCATGCCCTTTAAATGTATCTTAAGAAAAGGCACAAAGGGTTGATGAAGACTGCAATTTTAACAATGGCAATTCCAGAGCAAGCTTGACAGTGCTAGAATCTCTTCTGTCTCGGGTACCCAACCATTGGCAATGAACACAGCAGACACAGAAGACAGCACAAGTGGTGGACACAATTTTATTTTCATTAGGTCAGGGGTCTAAAAAATGGGGTTGATACAAATACTACAAATGTGTTGAAAGTTCAACAGAAAAGAGTATCTAATTTGGGGTGAACAGATGGTCTTGTTTCATTTTCTAATCCATAGTAACTGAGTTCAGGACATTTGTTGTTCAGGTGACTTTAACTTTGGAACTTGCAGACAAAGGAGTATTGCCCCTCGCAGTTTTCATCCTTCCACTTCTTGTATGCTACAAGTCAATGAAAAAAGTCAGAGGGAGAGAGTGTGGTTTCACCTAGTTCTGAGACTCAAGATAGGAAACAAGGGGAACTTCTATTTCTTGCATAAGTAACCCTTCCTCTACCTGCAGCCCCAGGTCTGTCCCCAGAGCCAAGCAGAAGAAGCAAACAGCAAACTCTTTGTCTCCTACCTGTGTTTGAAAGCAGTGACACACAAAAGCCACGATTGCTGGTGCTGGGAGCTCCAGTGGCCCATGACTTGTAGAGAAACAGAGATCCGCTACTCCAGTGCCAACGGCGGTTCTACAGTGGAAATGTCAAATGGAGCCAATGTCACTCAAAGTGGTAGAAACACCTGCACCATGTGTATATTCAGAAATGGACCAAAATATAGGACAAAAATAAATATCCTACTCCCATTGAGAATCATAGTGTTTCTTTGCTTTTACGTCTTTCTTCCTGATATATCCAACTCCTTTCACTGTCCTTCAGAGAAGTAAGTGCTCTGAACTTTACAAAGACACCTAAACATGTATCACAGAAAGGTGTCTGTCTCTTTCTTGAGAATCAAACCTTGCCTATTTCAGCATATCACTAGATAGTACTAGATGCTTTCATAAAGCAACAGCTTCACCAAAACAAGCAATAAATTATTTTCTTCTCTGTCATCTCAAAAGGATTCTCTCCTAACACAGAAATCATCAAGATATATAATAAATAATACTGAGTACATAACAAACACTTCTCAAGAAATACAATAAAACTGGCCATGAATGCATGGAGCTCTAATAAGTTGATCCCCAGCTATCTCTACAACTATCCTCAATGAACCTCAACATGCTCATATATTCTAGCACCCACAAACACATTACTTTTCTACAAGTGTTGCAAAATTGGCTTTGCACGGGCTAGGCTTGATTCTCCCACTTCTCCTTCACCTGATTATTGGAAGATAAAGAGGCCACACACTCACACTTTTGGGGTCATGGAGTCCAATCCAGACATTGGCAGCTGTAGTACCACTCTCCTTAACCAGAGAGGCCACAAAGTTGCCCTCAGCCTGGCTGAGCACTGACACAAGGTGGCCTGAATTCATATTCTGGCAAAAGAGCTGTAGATGTTCAGAGAGAAAATAGATTACTCAATGGAGAAGGGTGTTACTGAACAATATATTAGTCTTACTAAGGAATGTTTGAGAAAAAGGATAGTGAAGAAATGTTCCTGATGGTACTGTGACTCAGCATCAAGATCTCTGCTGGAAAGATTCAGAGTGAGCAAAAGTCACCATCAAGGGTCATCCTAACATTGGTATGGGGAAAATAGGTGAGCAGTCCTCTATTATGAAGCTACCAGGAAATGTTAACTGTCTTTACCTTCAGATACCTCTCTCCCCCCATATTTCTCTTTTAACTTACATCTGCCTCCCCCCAGGTCAAACGATCTTCAATGAAGTAGTAGCAGTGGGAACCATAGGCATTAGCACCTTCTGGGCAGTTGATCCTGGCAGAAGGAAGGTCTTTTTCGTCCATAGGCAAGCCTTCTTCAGCCTTCTGGCCTGGGAAGAGAGAAGGGAATGAAGGAGGTACTGAGGAAGGGGCAAAGCCTGGAATATGAGACAGCCATTGTTGAAGATACTCTATAGATATGCAAAGATGTAAAGCAGGCAGCAGAGTGACTGCTTACTCTACTCTCCTGCTTTCTTTCTTTTCTCTCCTAGGTTTTCTTTCCTTGAGACAAGAACTCGCTATTACTTTCTGTTGCTATTTCTCCACAGTTGTTCCCTCATTTTTCTGAAGCTCTTGCCTTTCATCTGCTTCTTATATTATCCATAATTTTCTATTCTCTGCAAAAACGCCTCCATGAATTAATAAAGACTTCTAGATTTAACCAGAACAACTAAGAAAACATTGGTGGTCATGAACAGGTGATAAATTAGTATCCCAACTCAAATCTTCTTGGATTGGAGGATCTATTTAACTGTAATCAGTGAAGCAATTACTTCCATTGTTCACCATTTCCTTTCCCAAAGAACATGAGCAGGTTTAGGAATGAAGCAAAGCCTTCAGGTCTGTAGGGATCATGGTGCAACAAGCTTACCTTGGCTGCATGACAGGAGCATCAGGCATGCAAACAAGATATGGTGTGCATTGTTCTGAGCCATGTTGTGTAGCAGGTAGTCTTAGATTTGAATTCCAAATCAACAATTCTGTTGAAGAAGGGAAGGAAACTTTAGGAGTGGTGAACACAGCAAGCTTGATTCTCCACAAGGCCTTTTGTCTCTTGATTTCTTAGTTCAGAAGGCTGTCTGGCATCCCCATATACTCAACCCCTTCTCTTGAGATTTTAGGAATTTATAGCCACAGGAATACAAAGGCAGTTTGGTCCCCCACTAGCATACCAGTACATCTAGAACATTGTATGCCATCCCTTTCTCTCTTTCCCTACATCTATCTGGAATAGCTTGTATTGAGGAGTGTTCCTCTTGTAAAAACACTTACCTGACAGCTGGGAATAGCAAATCTTGTCAGGCTATGTATGTACTGGTAGGTCTTTTATATGCAACAGGGTAAGGTAGAAGGGTCATGGCAGTTGATCAAGGGGAGGGGCAAGGAGTCTCAGAAGCCTTGCCTTTGGCACAGATGGCATACAGAAATCCTGGCAGTAGGAGTCACATTTCTGGAACATCATGGGAATGACCACAGGTGATGAATTCTTCACATTCACCATTGGCCAACTTCTCAAGTTAAAAAAAAAAAAAACCTATTTTGTTCTATGACAGCATCCAAATTCCTCCTTCCCATGTCCCTGAGCAGGTACAGAAGCCTTCCAGGAATTCAAGATGGCTATTGGGGGTGGGGAGCAGCAGGAGCAGCAGACATGTCTGACTCCAGATCAGGACAATCTGTGAGGTGTGGAGCCCGGTTTGCAGCAGCACATGGTATGGAGCACACCAGCCTGTGAAGCAAATAGACAATTTAAGATTTAGACAAGTTAGGTGCCTTCTCTAATGTGCCCTACACAAGAAAAAAGGCTGAACTCAATGTTTTCTATTCTGGTATTTTCCTGTTCTGTTTTTCTCTTTTCTTTAGCTTCATACCGCACACCCTTTACTCTCCAAACTTTTCCGTTTACAGATTCTAGTTGTCTTTTCCACTTTCCTAGATGTCAGCTGCCCATGTTGCAGGCCTACTCCTGTTTGGATCACCCTTCTCATCCTAAATTGCTCAGGAGAATGTTTTCTGTCTCACAAACAGAAAGTCCATGCTGCTTCCCTTCTCTTCAGTGAACCTTAATATCAATAAAGATTACATTTCACCTTATACAGTACAGCTTCCACACATTTCATTAGACTCTCCCTCATTGTTTATTCTGACCCACCGTTAGATTCTGCCAGTGGGTAAATTTTGTATTGATTTTCCACCATAGTAACATTTTATTTCTCTTTAATTACAGAATGCACCATGAAGAATTATCCTTCTTTTTTCAAACCATGTACTCATGTAAACCTAGAATCCAAGACAACATGACTTAGGAGCTATGAGGTAAGATTTTAGAGGACCTGGAGAGATGCCTTAGCAATTATGACCTCTTGCTTCTCTTGCAGAAGTCCTGAGTTTAGTTGCTATTGTCCACATTAGGCAGTTTTCAACCTCCCATAAATCCAATTCCAGGAGATCCAATGCCCTCTTCTTGTTTACACAGTATATGTGCACAAACTCACAGACACATAGACATGAATAAAAACTTAAAAATAAACCTTTTGAAAAAAAGATTTTGCAGTTTTCTAGACCTTGATGTTTGGATAAAGTAACTGTGACTCTCTAGAGCAATCATCTCTACTTATGTGCCCTGAACCCTTTGTGGACTAAAGGACCCTTTTCTTGGGGTTGCCTAAGACCATCAGAGAATACAGAAATTTACACTACAATTCATAACACTAGCAGAACTACAGTTATGGAGTACAAAAAAATTAATTTTATGGTTGATGATCATTATAACACGAGTAACTCTATCAAACATTTGCAGCATTAAGAAGGTTGAGAATGATTGCTCTAGAATATTTCTAGCCTGTGCCCACATAGTCTTCCTCCAATGACTGTGTACATTGTTTTATCACTGTTTTGTGATAAATTTCTACTCTCATTCTGATGGTTGAGTGAATTTACTTTCTGAGTTACACAGGTGTATCACTGAGGTCCCCATTTCCTCTCTGGCTGTCAGTATAGATGGCATTCTTAACTGTATTTCTTGACATAATATCATTTCTATCTTGAGACAATAATTGTTCAGTTGATGCTTTTACTGTTTAAATGCATGTACCCTCTGTTTTTAAGCAGATCAAATGATTTGGTTCGATTCATCCCAATGATATCCAAAATCCATTTTTATTAAATCAAAGATAATTGAATATTAGTCACTGCTTCATTTTCCAGAATTTCTGACTCTGAAGAATATAGTATCATTAGGAGGTGTATATCCCATTGCTTTTGCAGGTTCTGGCCACACTCAAAGAGCACTCATTGTATGTGAGGCTTCTTTGTGATCAATCGGAGCTAACATTGAACACATATGAAAGAACTTTCAACCTGATAAATTTTCCCTGTGAGTTTGCAGTTCTTTCCCACTCTGGCTAACTTCCCCATTCTATAACCAACATTATCTGTAATGGCTTCAGATACTAAATGCGTCTCTGAATCTTGTTTGAGGAAATTCAGAGTGTTCAAGTTATAGCTAGTAATCAACAAAGGCAAATTGATCCTTTTCAATATCCGAGCCATAACCCATGCTCCTACACTAAAGTCCGATAGAGCAATTCTCCTCTTCCTCTAAGTTACAATGTCCTTAGGTGCATTCTCATGCCAAGCAGTTTCAATAAAATTTTGTTTGGGGTAGATAGAGAGATGGCTCAGCAGATTGCCCTCATTCTTGCAGAAGATCCAAATTCAGTTTCCAGCACCCACACCAAGTGGCTCACAATTGCTTAGAACTTTTTCTTTATCGTATCAGATACCCTTTCTGGCCTCTCAGGGTATCTGTGTCTGTGTGCACATGCTGCACACACACACACACACACATACATCAATTAAAAACTAAAAGTAAAATTGAGAGAAAGACAAAAAGAGAAAGACAGAGTCAGAGAGAACCTTATTTGGGTGGTTCTTTGCTTAATTTGCTTTCAGTTAGTATTAGATTCCCTGATAATGCAGCATTTCTTAAGTCTTCATTGCCTCTTTTGCTCCTCATATAAAGTTATTGATCTATTTCAATATTCAGAATTCTCAGAACCAGTGAAATTATAAGGTTAAGGTGATCAGTTTTTTAATTCCTTTTTTAAATGAGCAACTACAGTCACTCAATGGACTTCAGGCATGGACTGTGTCTTTTAATATGAGCAAAAATTATGATGCCAACAGTGCTAAGCACTTAAAGCTCTGGTAAGATCACTCCATGGGTAAGCCAGAAGAACTCTTGCAACCCACAAAGAATTTAAGTTGTTAATAAGACATCCTACTGTGTGGTACCTTATGTACAAAAGTTATAGTGATTTCAAATAAAATTAGGATGTTTTCAAAATATTTAAAATTTCTACAAGTAGGAAAATTTTAAATGCCTTTCCTTAAGTATTCTTGATGACAGGCTAATCTAAACATGAGCAACCTTAACTTTAATCATACTCTTTTTGTCTGCTTCCATGCTTATTGTCTTGTAAGATACCCTAAACCATCATTCCATTCTTTAGCTGCAGAGATTTGACATTTCCAGATGTTCTGGATGAAGGTTCATCTAAGACTCAACTTCTGTTTGAAGAAATGTCTCTGGGATTCTAAGTTGTCATTTAGGTAAGAAAATGAGAGTGTTCTCAGTTTCAATAGGGATAGAGAGTTATATCTACTAAACAGGGGAGGCAGAAAATGGATATTGTTGGTCATGACTATGCAATGGTGGCATGAATGGTGAAAGGAAGTCAGAGGGACAAGAAAGGACAGCATGACTGATAGTTGTATGTAAGAAATAAATAAGAAATGTGCAGTTTACAGGAAGAAGGGTTCAATGGAGTCAGGGTATGACTCAAGTTCCTTCAGTTAAGAATTTTTCTTCTAGTTTATTA